>NC_133502.1:217955000-218015000 GCF_049354715.1 Callithrix jacchus | reverse complement strand
GGATGGGCTCAGGGACGCTCCTGAGCCTGGCTGGAGTCTGGCCAGACTGGGCCTCTCTGTTGCTAGAGAGCCAGGATGGCCCCACCTGCCATGAGGTGTTCACCAGGGCAGGAAGCAGATGCCTGTGCTGGGAAAGTCCTACAGGCACTTCTTCCTGGCAGTGCGCATGGGACATGGCCCTGGACCCCTGACCTGTGAGCCCCTCCTCCGTGAGTAGGTGTGCAGACCTCTCCTCCGGATGTAGGTGTGAAGACCCCTCCTGCCAGGTCTGGCTCCTGAGGACCAGCCGAGGACGGCAGTGGAAGCTGGGAGCTCTCTCCCCGTGTGCTCCCTGCTGTGGCCGTGCACTCAGGCTGGGCTATTGCTGGGATCCTCAGAGGTGTCCTGACTGCTTCCCCGGCCACCCACAAACCACGCGAGCTTTGTTAACATCCACAAGCATGGCAGACGACAACTGCCTTGGGAAAGAATGGTGGCTGGGGAGTCAGGATGGTGCTGGGGGCCCGAAGCACTGAGCACCTTTGTCCGCTCCTCCAACCTCACTGCCTGGGCAGGGGAAAGGAGACTCAGGAGGTGGGTTGGATGCGGCCCCTGCTGAGAAGACCGTTACCTCTCACCCATGCTGGGCTCCCAGCTGCTCACGGAAACCTTACATGGCCCTCACTCAGGAGAGCAGCAGTAGGGGGTGGCTTGTGCAGTGGAGGCAGCTGCGTGCAGCAGAGGGGCCGGCGGCCGGATCGCCGTGCCACCGCATGCGCCTGTGGGGGCCTGGTCTTGGGGCCCCCGCTCAGCTGCTGCTTGGGATGCACATTCCACAGGTATATTCAGCACCACAGCACCGCGGCAGGCTCCGTGGTCAGCCCTCACCTGGACCCAAGGTGCACACCCTCATCCCCCATCAAGGCCCCATGCTCACCTGCCTCATCCCTCACCTGTCTTCCAATGGGCATGGCTGAGGCTGGTGGCCCATGGGATGCACTCATGGCTGCCTTGCAGAGGGACTGTGCTCTTTCCCCACTGTTGACCCTGACCCCGCAGGTCTCCGGGTCATGCAGCTGCGAAGTGGGAGGGCCACATCCACCGGCGACTCCCGATCTCCATGTGTGAGGCGGGACCACAGGTTGGTCAGAGTCTCCCAGGCATCAGTCCTGAATCACTACCCTCTGCCCTGGGCTCCATCTCTCAGGTTGAAGGCGAGCAAACATCCTAAATCCCACACTCTGACCCTCAGACTCCAGCTCAGCCTCACCCAGCCCACAGGGATCTCTACACCTGGCACTGAGGCAGAACTCCCCGCTCTGAGGAGGCTTGTTCCCATGACTGCCCTCCCTCACGCCCTCCTCCTGACCTGGCCTGGGCTGTGCCGGCCCCTCCAGTTCACCCACAGCCCACAGCCCCGAGCTCATCACGCTCCCTGAATGCTCCTGGGTGCTTTCTGGCCATCAACGTCCCATTCAGGCCATGAGGCTGAAGAAGAGACCCCAACGGCCCCAGGCCCGTGGCTTCATGACGGGGACCTCTTCCTCCTCTCACTGGAACCTGCAGAGCTCGGAGTTAGGACCTTCTCCGTAGTTTGAATCAAAAGCGTTCCAGGCTTCTCAAGTTACGTGGCACTGTGCGGGCACTGCCTACCATTCTCCAGGCACAGAACTTACCGCAGAGTGACTGTCCTCACCTTCCTTCCACCCCTGCTTCCTATCAGTCACCCTCGGTGAGAGCCAAAGGAGTCCAGGCCCCCGAGGCTGGGGATCTAGCCCCTGATCTGCCCCCAGCCACTGTCCGTCCTTTGCCCTGCTGGGCGGGGCACCCCCAGATGTTGTCCCCAGAGCTTTACAGCAGGGGCTGCCCCATCCTGCCCCTGCACCTGCACGCAGCTCCGGGGATGGAACCGGCAAAGCTCATTGTTCACCTACAGGAATATTCCATGCTGCCTCCCGTGTGCGGAGCCCTGCTCCGGAGAGGAGGAGAAAAGACCCAGATGCGTCCTGACCCTGTCACCGGGCGTACCCTCAGAAGTATCACATACACAGCAGCCAGTTTGTCATGATTATTGGATGTTTCTGGAGACAGAATTACTAATGCTAAGTCACGTTTCTTCCACGCAAAGGACAAAACTCTTGCGATTTACACGGGCCTATTGCTTCTTTCAGGCGGGACCCGAGCACAGCTGTGTTTTGGATGAGGGCACCTTCTGAGCAGCAGTCTCAGGCGGTTGCGTCTCTGTGAATTAGCAGGACATGTGTGCACATATGCACGGATCCATCCGGCTCCCCGAGACTCCGCCGCCTCATCCATCTCCCTGACGGGCACCAGGTACAAGCCGCACAGCCCAAGCTGGCTCCTCCGGGCGAGACAGCCACAGCTCTCAGGAGCAGGAAGGGCCGGCCTCCTAGGCGACGCTCCCGTTTTAGCTGAGATGCAAATGCGGTGAGTGGAGCCCACAGTTTCCCAAAGCAGATGGAAAGCTGATAATAACTCAGCCTCTGCCACGGGAGGGACAGCTTCCTGGAACACGTCCACGGCCGAATCCCCAGCAAGCACACCGAGGTGCAGAAACGGGCCTGACATGGAAGGGTGGGCAAAGCTCAGCAGGAAGGAGGGTCTTGTCTGCTAGCATCGCTGCCGGAAGCTGCTCCGGGCATCCGTGTCAATCATTCTGAGGACAGGGACAGAGGGGTAAGGTGGCTCCATGGGGCATGGGGAGGCCAAGGGTGCAGCTGATGCCAGCCCGAGGGCTCCCGGGCAGGCGCCCTCTGTAATCAGCCCTGCCCACCATCCACGGGAGAGGATGAGTTTCAAAGACAGAGTTCAATTACTATGAAAAGAATCTCCTGGAGAACACACAGAAAGGCAGCCTCCTCCTCAGAAACGGAGCGGGCTCTGTGCCTGGGTGGATGGTGGGAAGCAGTGGGTTTTATCCCCACAGGCCCCGAGTGTGGGTGTGCAGTGTCCCCGGTGGGAGAAGAACAGCCTGTGCCATGCCCATGGGAAAGAATGCAGCAGCGTGCAGGCAGGAAGGGAACGTACTGCATCCCACAGGTGGAGCTTGGTGGGTCTGACCTTCAGCCAAACCCCACGGCCACTCATGCGTGGTTTAAAGGGTGAGGCGCAGGAGGAGATCTCACCCGGAGAGGCAGAGCCTTGACTGGCACGACTAGCCCTGTGGAGCCAAACCACGGAGCAGAGTCGGAGGATGGGTCACCTGCAGCCACATGCTGGATTTCCGAGAGGCGTGAGCTGCTTCCCTCTGCACACGGTGGGCTCACCCCACCTGCTCCCCACCCAGGGAGAGAGGGACCAGCCCAGAACTGAAGAGATGGCAGATGTGACCTGCCACGTCTGGGCCCTGTGTTGGCAGCCAGCGGGGTTCTTGTGGCCTGGGAATCTGCTCTCCTGAGGCTCTTGCTCTCCTGAGACCCTCCCTGCCAGCCTGGGCTCTGGAAACATCCCCTTCTCCAGATGGTGGTGTCCTCCCGCTCCACGGACCGGTCCATGTGTGAGCTGCTGAGCCTGCACTTCCACAGCGGGCTATGGTAATGGTGGTAGCTTCCTCCAGGGCAGCGCCCAGCAGAGGCAGAGACGGCAGGCACTGCCCGGCAGGCCGGTTCTGTGCAGCAGGCCAGGCTTCTTCGCCCCCTCCCAGACAATGTGGCGGCCTCTACTCTGGGCCTGGGGCACTGTGCTGTGTTTCTAGAGGGTCTGATCCCTCCATCTGACCCTCCCAAGCTAGGGAGGGTCCAGCAACCCCACTTATCCCTCACCCGTCGCAGAAAAGGCCACCCAGGGGCACCTGCTCCTGCTCACCACTCTGAGACCACGTGTCCTTTAAAAAAGGTATCTGTTTATTTCATTTTATTTGTAATTGATAAATAAAAATCGCATATATTTATGGGGGACACAGTGTTTTGAAAAGGCCGTGCCTTGCGGGATGGCTCCGTTGACCTAATCAATGTGCCTCCTGTCACATGCTGATCGTTGTTTTTGGTGAGAGCATTAAAATCTGCTGTGATTTTCAAAACACTAACAAACAGTGCAGTCACCAGACCGTACAGCAGATCTCTTGAACTTTCTCCTCTTTTTTTTTTTTGAGATGAAGTCCCACTCTGTTGCCCAGGCTGGAGTGCAGTGCTTCGATCTCAGATCACTGCAACCTCTGCTTCCCAGGTTCAGACAATTCTCTTGCCTCAGCCTCCCGAGTAGCCAGGATTACAGGCGTGTGACAGCATACCCAGCTAATTTTTGTATTTTTAGTAGAGACAGGGTTTTTGCTACGTTGGCCAGGCTGATCTCGAACTCCTGACCTCGTGATCTGACCACCTCAGCCTCCCTAAGTGCTGAGATTTCGGGGTGAGCCACCTGCATGGCCTCTCCTCTTGTCTAAAGAAACTGTGAGTCCTTCGACGGACACCTTCCCGCCCACCATGCCCCTCCCTCAGCCCCCGGTCCTCAGCATTCCACCTTTACTTCTAAGAGTCAAATTTACAATCAAGCTATGTGTCTATCCACGGATGAACAGATAGAGGAAATTTGATCTCTATACACCGCAGAATACTATTCAGCCTTCAAAAATAAAATCCTGTCCTTTGTGGCAAAATAGATGAACCTAGATGACATTGTGCAAAATGAAATTCGCCAGGCACAGAAAGATGCCGACGCCATGACCCTCCTTAAGTGTGGCATCTAAAAATGACACTTCACCTTCTCGAGGAATCAGCCATCAGAGGATCAGGCTGGTGAGGTGGAGCCGCTGATGGCATCATCCCTGGGATTAACTACACCACTGAAAAGCAACTGACCTCTCTTCTTTAAGGAACCCTGATACAGCCTCCCAGATGCAGAAAAGGTCGCTGGCCTCCCTTCAGCAGAGAAGATTGCTACAGCATTTGCAATAGAATTAAGCTCACTGCGCAGAGACATTTTAAACTGAGCAGGGCATGCGCCCAGCACATTCTGCCCTGTGGTGTATTTGTGACATGTGTTTATGCCTGGGTAACCTGTGCACTCTCAGAAGATAGAGGCTTCTGCAGTGATTATGAATAGGACTACTTTAAACACCAGGTCTCCCCAAAAGGCAGATGCCAAACCATACTAAATATCACGTGCTATCAAAATATTCCTTTTTTTTTTTTTTTTTTTTTTTTTTAGACAGAGTCTCACTCTGCCACCCAGGCTGGAGTGCAGTGGCACGATCTCGGCTCCCTGCAACCTCCACTTCCTGGGTTCAAGCGATTCTTCTGCCTCAGTCTCCCAAGTAGCTGGGACTACAGGCACACGCCACCACATCAGGCTAATTTTTGTATTTTTAGTAGAGACTAACATAGTTTCACCATGGTGGTCAGGGTGGACTGGAACTCCTGAGATCTGGTGATCTGCCCGCCTTGGCCTCCCAAAGTGCTGGGATTACAGGCGTGAGCCACCACAGCCAGCCAAAATATTACTTTTGAAAAAAAAATATTATTTTGGAACTTTAAATAACTTCTGAAAATCATCTTTAAAAAAAATCCTAAGGCCATGCAGTATTAAGTAGGGGATTTCAGTCCCATAAATAAGCGAGTTACTTACGGTAGCCGAGGTGTCTAGTCACCCACCAAAGCAGACACACACTGTCAGCCATCAGGAGACCTCGGAGGGTGCCCCACGTGGATGGAGCCATCTGCCCAGAGGCCTTGAGGTGGAAGCACTCCCAGAGTTCTCTAAAAACAGCAGAGAAGCCCAGGAAGAGGGAGCCGGTGTAGACCCCGCTCATTCACTAGCCATGTGGCTGCAAACACCTTTTCCCTGAAAAGAGCTCAGGGACCCGTGGGATGCCATCAAGAGCACCAACATATTTTTTATTTGAATCCCACAGGAGCGACATAAAGAAAAAAAACCCCAGTAATATTTTTTTAATGGCTGGAAAAAAGTCTTAAATTTGATGAAAAACTTTAATCTACAGACCCCAAAACTCAAAGAATGCCGAGTAGGAAGAACCGAAAGGGATCCACACAGTTAAAAGTCACCGAGACCAGTCACCTGCGAGGGGGGGTCCAATAAGACAATCATCTTATTTTTCATCGGAATCTGAGTGAGGAGAGACCCAGGAGCATATTCATGGGACAGTGAAGATTCACTTACCAATCAGGATTCACATATTTAAGTTTTCTTAGATTAAAAGATTTAGATATTTATTTAAAATTTCTTAGATTAAAATGGGGCATAATTTTAGCAGAGAACTGAAATCGACAAGAAATGATAGTTTAATAGAATGTTAATGCAGAAAACAATATGAATATACTCAACATAGCTTTGAGTTTTAAAACATTGAGATTAAATCACCGAGTAAAAAAATATAAAATTAGTAAAAAGAAAGTAAGAGACATGTGGGAAACAATGAAATGTCTTCTTTGTGCACACCTGGATTTTCAGAGGGACAGAAGAGGAAACTGTTGGACAGATACTTTGATAATAGATAGGCTAAGAATTTTCCAAAGCCATAAGAGTAAAAAATACAGTAAATAAAGATCACAGTAAAATTCAGCACACTGTCAGACACACCACAAAAAAAGAAAACCTTACGGGTATTCAGAAAAGACGTAACAATTTACAAAAAGCTAAAAAATACTTCTAAGAAATGTTCTTTTATTCTAAATACGCACGTATGTTGCCATAGTTAGCTATATAATTGGCTTATAATTATCTTTGTTTTTCTCTTATATGTAATTCTTTTCCATTTTCATTCCTCATCCTCCCCTCCCCATAATTAACTTACGAAGGTGTAACTTCAAAGAATCAAATTTGAAACCAGCCGTGCTTTCTGCTTGTTTTGCTTACTGTTTTATTGTGTGTGGCTTTCATGTGGATTAAATTCATTCCTCCTAATGTTTTTACGTTCATTTTGTTATTTTGCTAACGTGCAGCAGAGTACAAATTCCTTTATCTTTGTTTTCTTTCTAAAATAACGAAGCCCCCTTAAGTCAGTGCATTTTCGTTAACAGAGCTTTTCCATATGCAATTCATTTGGACATAAAACGCTCTCCTTTTCAAAGCTTTCCGGATTCCTCATCAGTTCCTTCTTTCTTCACGCTTTAAGGATTATTTGTGAGTGAATTTCCGGTTTGTCGGGCGCTTCAGTCATCTTCTCATTATTATCTCCCCTTTTACTCTTGTGTGATCAGATCATATGACCGGAAAGTTTCACGTTTGATTTTTAATTGCTTTAAAGTTTTTATTTGCAGGCAAGCACAGAACCAATTTTCATCAATAGTTTTTGAGAACAGGCTCGCTGTTTCTCTGTGAAGGATATTAACCTGCAAACCTGGCATGCTGGTTGGTGTGAAGGATACTCACGCCTTGTAAATCTGTCTGATCAAGTTTAGTGGCTGTTTAATGAGACTTATCTACGTGTCTGTTACCGTCCTCATCATGCACCAGATTATCAGCACAGTGGAGTGGGTGCAGGGCAGTCTACTGCAAGAGCAGGTTTAGAAAGGCCCCTTGCTGGCTGGGCTCAGTGGCTCACGCCTGTAGTCCCAGCACGTTGGGAGGCCGAGGCGGGTGGATCACGAGGTCAAGAGATCGAGACCATCCTGCAACATGGTGAAGCCCCGTCTCTACTAAAAATACAAAAATTAGCTGGGCACAGTGGCGCGTGCCTGTAATCCCAGCTACTCGGGAGGCTGAGGCAGGAGAATTGCCTGAACCCAGGAGGCAGAGGTTGCGGTGAGCCGAGATTGCGCCATTGCACTCCAGCCTGGGTAACAAGAGTGAAAAAACAAAAAAAAAAAGGCCCCTTGCTCTTGCTTTTCTGATAGCTCACACCGTTCTGTGCCGTGTGCCTTACAGAGCGACTCACGAGATCCTTCCGGAAGCCCATGGCAGGGAACCGCTGCTGTTAGAGGAACGAAGACAGAGGCCCCATGCAGGGACCCATTGGCGCCTCCCAGGCTTCCAGGGGCAGCTCCTGCTGGGGCTGGTCCACAGTGCGGCCATGCGGTCTGGACCCTTTGTTGGTCATCATGCCACTGGTGGTAGTTTGGATACAGAAATCTACAAGAAAGAACAAAATGAAAATTCTACCTCTGAGAAATAAAAAAATGAAAACTAAGAATTCAGTAGTTTAATGCTATGTTAAAGAATGCAGAAAAGAATATGAATATACTCAACATAGCTTTGAGTTTTAAAAAATTTAAAATATTGAGATTAAATCACCGAGTAAAAATTATATAAAATTAGTGAAAAGAGAGTAAGAGACATGTGGGAAACAATTAAATGTCTCATTTCTGCACAACTGGATTTTCAGAGGGACAGAAGAGGAAACTCTTGAACATCATTACATCATCATGACAAGCACCTTCTCCTGTCCTATCATCACGTCATCGTGACAGGCACCTTCTCCTGTCCTATCATCACGTCGTCGTGACAGGCACCTTCTCCTGTCCTATCATCACGTCATCGTGACAGGCACCTTCTCCTGTCCTATCATCACGTCATCGTGACAGGCACCTTCTCCTGTCCTATCATCACGTCATCGTGACAGGCACCTTCTCCTGTCCTATCATCACGTCATCGTGACAGGCACCTTCTCCTGTCCTATCATCATGTCATCGTGACAGGCACCTTCTCCTGTCCTATCATCGTGTCATCGTGACAGGCACCTTCTCCTGTCATATCATGTCATCGTGACAGGCATCTTCTCCTGTCATATCATCGTGTCATCGTGACAGGCCCCTTCTCCTGTCATATCATCGTGTCATCGTGACAGGCCCCTTCTCCTGTCATATCATCACGTCATTGTGACAGGCATCTTCTCCTGTCCTATCATCACGTCATCGTGACAGGCACCTTCTCCTGTCCTATCATCACGTCATCATGACAGGCACCTTCTCCTATCATATCATCGTGTCATCGTGCACCCTTCTCCTATCATGCACCCTCTTGCTCTCTTAGAGCTTTTGTTTAGTAACTTTTGCATATGAAATATTTTCCATTTATTTCTAATTTACCAGTTTTTGTTTGTCTGTTAGCTGTTCTTTGAGACAGAGTCTCATTCTGTGGCCATGGTGCAGTCTCAGGCTCACCACAGCCTGCGACCTCCTGGTTCCAGCGATTCTGCTGCCTCAGCCTCCCGAGCAGCTGGGACTACAGGTGATTCATTAGAGGCGGAGTTCCACCATGCTGGCCAGGCTGGTCTCAAACTCCTGACTTCAGGTGATCCGCCCACCTCGGCCTCCCAAAGCGCTGGGATTACAGGTTTGAGCCACCAAGCCCGGCCTACCGGTGTTTTGATTAGCAGACTTTTTTGGTGAGTTCTATTGCTGTGAGCCTGTTCGCTGTCCACGCCCTAAGCCGTCCCCTCCCTCCGTTTTCCACGCTCTCTCATAAGCTTGCTTGGCTTCTCCCGTGCTGCAGGTACACGGTTTTGCTTTACATGGAAACTGCGTCGTGCTCCGTACGGGGAGAAGACTGTCCCTTCCCATTACTGCGATGACTGACAGCTTTCGTTCTATTGTTCTCTGCATTTTTGCCCTCGCCACTCATTTTACTGACTTGTTTTTGCGGGTTTGATCAAATTATTGTCTGTCTACTATAATTTTTCCAACAGTTACGTTTTTACTTGAAACCTGGATTGCTATTTCTTCCCTTAGAAGGTTTGTTCCCTTCCATGGGAGTTTGTTGCCGTGGATTGGAAGCAGGTTGCTCACTTCACCTCCCCACTAAGTCCTCACCGTGCGTCTCACCCCGCCATGGGGTGGGACATTTACACACCTGCATTTTCATCCACGACTAAGGAGACCTTTCAGACGCTTTGTTACTCTTCCCTCCTTCTGCCCTGAACCTTCTAGATTTTGCTGAGTGTGTCGTAAGTGCCTTCCATCTGGATCATTAGTATGACTTCCATTTTGGTGAGCAATTGTGTTCGTATTTGTTTAGCTTACAGATTTACTCACACAGGAGAAGTAACATAGAATCAGGACGTCCCTTGCAGAGCGATTAGTAAAAGTTAATTACTAGGAGCAACCCACGTGTCCACCAATAGGCGACTGAGGACATAAATTATGGTGCTTTCACACCGTTGAGCTCCACGCAGCTGTAAACACAACGAGAAAGCTTTTCGTATAGCGCCGGAGAGATGGCTCGTGTTTCGTGTTTAGTGAGAAGAGCCAGGCACAGCACACTGGTAACGACATGTCGCTGTTGGCCTCATCTGTGGACGGGGCACCTGGATTTACAGCTGCAGGGGACTTTGCGTTCGCTCCGGGAAAGACACATGAGAAATGAACTGAGTTCTGTGCCTCTGTGGGGGTGGGGGGACCAGTGCTTCTTCCCCCTTCTTGAGTGTTTCCTTCCAGTGAGGTATGCGGGGGGCCCTTGCTCGGAAACTCGCTTACCTGTGAATGCCGCCTTTCATGCTGATGTGGGCACTGGGGCTGGATCTGTGATTCCTGGGTGTGGTCCCCGCCTCCCTGCGGGTGGGACGCGGTACCTTACGGCCTCTGACTTCTGCTGTGGATCATGCGAAGGTGACACATGTGTGATTTATTTATTTATTTATTTATTTTTAAATTATTTTTTATTGCATTTTAGGTTTTGGGGTACATGTGCAGAGCATGCAATACAGTTGCATAGGTACACACATGGCAGTGTGTTTTGTTTGCTTTCTCCCCTTCACCCACATTTGGCATTTCTCCCCAGGCTATCCCTCCCCACCTCCCCCTCCCACTGGCCCCCCCTTTTCCCCCCAATAGACCCCAGTGTTTAGTACTCACTTCCCTGTGTCCATGTGTTCTCATTTTTCATCACCCACCTATGAGTGAGAATATGCGGTGTTTCATTTTCTGTTCTTGTGTCAGTTTGCTGAGGATGATGTTCTCCAGATTCATAGGAGTAGGCAAGGACCTCATGAACAAAACACCAAAAGCATTGGCAACAAAAGCCAAAATAGACAAATGGGACCTAATGAAACTCCACAGCTTCTGCACAGCAAAAGAAACAGTCTCTAGTGTGAATCGGCAACCAACAGAATGGGAAAAAATTTTTGCAGTTTACCCATCTGACAAAGGGTTGATATCCAGAATTTACAAAGAACTCAAACAGATTTACAGGATTTATTTTTCAATTCACTGAGACGGGATGTCACTCTGTCACCCAGGCTGGCGTGCTGTGGCACAAACACGGCTCACTGCAGCCTCAGCCTCCCAGCTCAGGTGATCCTCCTGCCTCAGCCTCCTGAGTAGCCGAAACTACAGATACGTACCACCACGCCCAGATGATTATTGTATTTTTGGTAGAAACGAGGTCTTGTTTTGTTGCCCAGGCTGGTCTTGAACTCCTGGCCTCAAGCAATCCTCCCGCCTCGGCCTCCCAAAATGCTGGGATTACAGGCTTGAGCCACTGCACCCCGCCATTTTCCTTCCCCCCCCTTACCTGTGTCTGTGTGTGTATATGTGTGTGTTTTTCCATCCAAATGTGTGCGCTCCTCGTTGTACCCGTATTATTTAGAAATTCCCAGGGGGAAGCTTGAGGCCGGCCCCTCCCCCCAGCATCTGCAGCTCCAAGTATGTTCCCTATTCGGTGGCGGCCTTCGGGGATCCGGTGGCCACGATGCTGGAGCTCCCATCTTCCTTCCACGTCGGATCTTCTAGGGGCCCCCGCGATGCCTGTGCTCCATCGGCTTCTGCCTTTAGGGGTGTGCGGCCAGGCACCACCGACCTCATCCTTATGCAGAGTTTTCCTTTTGATTTGCGTTCACTTTGAAAGTCATTTCCCCAGAGAAAGTCCTTTCCAGGTCCTTTCCCCGCTTACCCCACTGCCCTCAGGAGCCCTTCCTGGGTTTGTTTTCTCTTCCCACTGTGGCTGGTGTGTTTCTTTGGTGCCTCTTGTCTGGGGTTTCCTCCTGTTCATGGGGTGGGTGGCGAGTGGGTTCCCTGGGAGCCTCGTCCCCTCCCCATCTTCAGCTTCAGCCTCAGGTGGTGCACGACCTCCCTGCCGGTCCCCTTCCCGGGCTCCTGGGGGCCATATGTCAAAACATGGCCCCAGGCCTGTTGTAGGCCTCACCCTTGGGGACCACAGGGCTCTGGCACCTCAGCTACCTCGTGGTCTCAGGGCTGCCTCCAGACTTCCAGGCCCAGGACCTCCCTGCTCCCCAGAAGCCAGGGGAAATGCTGGACGGGGCAGAGGTGCGGGACAGGGGCAGACATGCCCCCACCCCACCCCAACATACCCCCACCCCGTCCCCCTCTGCTGAGCCTGGTGTCCCGGTGGCCGTGGGGCCGGCCCTCCTCTCCCTGCCTCGCTGCTCTGTCGTGTGATCATCCCCTGTTAGTTTCTTGGGCCCTGGCTGAGTCAGGGAGGGGCCAGCTCTCTCCAAGGCCAGGGCGCCCAGAGCCAGGGTGCCTGTGGCACTAGGCAGGGAGCGCTGCTGCAGGAGGGACGAAGAGTCCGGTCAGGTTTGTTCTGCTTCCTGGTCCCTTCCCTGAGCTAAGAAGGGGCTGGAAATGGCCCCCTCGGCCCCGGCCTCACTGCCGCTCCGCCAGGACGCACTTTATTTCTGACCCAGAGCACAGCCCCAAGTCCCTGAACAAAAATCTTCCGTCGTGCCAAGTCGATCTTTTATTGTTGCTATTAAACATTTATTAAATACTCCGTGCAGAGCCAGCGCCGGGGAGAGCGGTGGTGCGGGATGAGCCAGGCCCTGGCAGTGCCGGCCATGCCCAGGGCTCCTCCTCGCAGGGGCTCACAGCCGCCCTGGCCCCACTCGCTGGGGTTCGAGTCTGCCGGGGGTGGGCGGAAAGAGGGGTTCGGTGGCCCAGAGCAGAGGGAGAGGCAAGAGTGGAGGGCGGGGGGGGGGTGCCGCGGGGCGGGGTTGCCGGCTCGGCAGTGAGGGTGAAAGGAGGAACCACCAGGTTCTCGGGATGTGGGCGCGGGGCCGTCCCAGCTGTGGGTGCTCCACGGAGGCACAGGTGCACCCAGGGACACTGAGGGCTGCCGGGCCGGTGCGGGGGCGGGGGGGTGTGGTGGTGGTTGATGTTTTTAAAAAATAGGCCTTTTGTCTTGGAATAACTTTAGATTTACAGAAAGTCTGTAGAGTCCCCGAACCCCTGAGGCAGCTTCCCCCATGCTCACATCTGACCTCACCACTGGGCACTCGGCAAAACCAGGCGGGGACGTGGGCATCACCCAGAGCGTTACAGGCTTTGGGCTTCACAGGTGCTTCCACTCATGCTGTGTAGGGAGACTTTCAAAAAGAAAGCGAAGTTTAAGACCCCCTGATGTCAGTCCAGACCCACTGGTGCCCGGGAGCCTCGGCCTGGGGCAAGCTCCGGACATCACACCGGGTTCCCTCCTGCCTAGTCCCCGCAGAGGGGACTCGGGTCCTGCTGCCCCGGCCGCCTCATTCTGACCCTCGTGCTCTCCTGCCCTGGGGGCCTCGTCCATCTTCTGGCCTCTCCATCTGCCGAGCCTGTGGTCTCCCAAAGCCGGTTCCCAAAGGCACTAGGCTGGTCTGCCAAAGCTGACCGTGTCTGGCTAACCCCACCACGGGGGCTCCTCATTAGGGAAGAGTCCGTCAGTTACAAGAGCCACTCTTTAGTGGGTGCCATCTGTATGCCAGGCATTGTACCCAGGACTGTGCTCTGTGACTCAGCCCCTGTGACAGAGCCACGGGGAGGGCTGTATCTTCCCCTCCATCCTCTTATCAAGTCCCAGAGCAGTCACACAACCTGTTAGGTCACATGGTAGCAGGAGGGTCCGGCAGCCGGGGCCTGTGTCCCTCTGTCTGATCCTGCCCCTTTCTCAGCCCTGCCTTCCCTTTCCACCGGGGCTGAGCCCTCCTCTCGGCTGATAGGTCCTGATTCCTCCATTGGAGGTGGCTGGGTCCTCCCCTACCTCACCTGGGCTTGGACAGCGCCATCACTGCCTCACAGCCCCAGCTGGGCCTCACCTCCTCCGGGAAGCCTTCCATGGCCCATCTGTTTGGGTCCAGCTCCATCTGTGGCTGAGACTGAGAGAGGCTGCTGCAGCCCTGGAGCGGGACACAGGATGCAAGGCTGGCCACAGGTCCACGACAGACCCGCAGCACGTGGCTGCAGACACGGCCTCCTCAGCTCCTGCAGGTCGGGCTGGGACCGCTGGATTCCACTGCCGGTGTCCACCCCAGGCTGGGGTGGACCCCGGCGGCAGAGGTGGCAGCAGCCACCAGGGGGCACTGTTGGCCAGCACTGGCCGAGCTTGTGGCTTCAAAGCGGCTGGACCAGCTTTTGGGGTTCCTTTGCTGAGCGGCTGGAACCCCCTGGCTGAGGGGGCAGAAGGGCCAAGGAGTGAGGAGCTTTCGGCATCTTGCTGGTCTGGGGCTCTCTGGGCTGCAGATGGTCTCTGGGGGGCTGACTGCCCGGGGTGGGGGCTCACCCAATCCCCAGCCCCTCCCCAGGTCCTGCTGCCCTCTGCAAACAGGGGCTGGGAGCACCTCCCGGGCTCACCTGGGTGCGGAGGACCCTACTGTCTGAGGGGCGGCAGACAGGAGACTCGGCACCAGGCCTTGCTGTGATGGCCATGGCGCAGCAGGCTCAGGACAGGTGGCTGTGTGGTGGGGTCCCCGGCCCTGCCCTGTGCTGCTTTTATATGACTGGCCTTCTGGGGCCCCTTGAGAGCTACATGCAGAGGTGAGACGGGGCTGCACAGCCTGGACCCTGGGTCATTCATTCCTCTGCAGCCACTGCCCGGGGAGGTGGTGCCCAGGGAGGTGGCATGGGCGTGCACTTTGCCATCCATGCCCAGGATGCACGGGGAGGAACGTCCCCCCCCAGCACTGATGGCCTGTGGCTGGGGTGAGGGTTCTGCTTTTCCTTCTGTACCTGCAGGGCTTTCTGGTTTCCATACAAGGAATCCACACTGCATGGTGATTCGGCTCAAGCCCTGCGTGCTGCCCACAGCCAGGGGGCAGGGCCAGGCTCGGGGGTCCCTCTTCTCACTCTGCCCTCCAGCATGTGCTCTGCTGGGAGCTCCACCCTGCTGGGCCTTGTTTCCCCAGCACTGTCCACTTTTCCTGGGTGTCTCTGCGTCGGCGCTGCCTCGCATGGCCTGCCCTCCTTCTGTCCATGCCGCCACTCCTACTGCCCCTAGCTGGTGTCCTCCCTGTCCCTCCTGAGTCCTAACCCCTGCCCCTGAGATGGAGTAGCCTGGCAGAGCCCAGTGTCCCTGGTCTTCCTGTGGCATGGCTGGTGTGGGGTCTGTCCCTGTCCCTATCCTGGCCTGCGTTCCCTTGGCCCACTTCACCTAGGGCTGCCACCGTGATGCTCAGC
Source organism: Callithrix jacchus (assembly GCF_049354715.1). Lineage (NCBI taxonomy): Eukaryota > Metazoa > Chordata > Mammalia > Primates > Cebidae > Callithrix > Callithrix jacchus. The sequence continues at coordinate 217,999,725 of NC_133502.1, read as the reverse complement.
CCCTGCCTGTCCACACAGCACAAGTGACCGCTGTGCCTCACCCTGCACACCCCAAGGTGCACAGCATCCCCGTTCTCCACAGACAGCTGTCGGCAGCCTGGCACTCACTGTGGGAGCGCACTCACCGTGGTGGTGTTGACCCTTCTCGGGGCCAATCTGGGCCTGGAGGGCAGCAGGTGTCTGGAACCGTGTGTGCCTAGCTCCCCTCACCCTTGGACAGACCCAGACTCAGGCCTGGGTGCACCTATGTGCCACTGTGTGTGTGCCTGCATGTACCTGTGTGTGCCTGTGTGCCACTGTGTGTGTCTGCATGCATGCCTGTGTGCACCTGTGTGCCTGCATGCACCTGTGTGTGCCTGTGTGCCACTGTGTGTGTCTGCATGCATGCCTGTGTGCACCTGTGTGCCTGCGTGCACCTGTGTGTGCCTGTGTGCCACTGTGTGTGTCTGCATGCATGCCTGTGTGCACCTGTGTGTGTGCCTGCATGCACCTGTGTGTGCCTGTGTGCCACTGTGTGTGTCTGCATGCATGCCTGTGTGTACCTGTGTGTGTGCCTGCGTGCACCTGTGTGTGCCTGTGTGCCACTGTGTGTGTCTGCATGCATGCCTGTGTGTACCTGTGTGTGTGCCTGCGTGCACCTGTGTGTGCCTGTGTGCCACTGTGTGTGTCTGCATGCATGCCTGTGTGTGCCTGTGTGTGTGCCTGCGTGCACCTGTGTGTGCCTGTGTGCCACTGTGTGTGTCTGCATGCATGCTTGTGTGTACCTCTGTGTGTGCCTGCGTGCACCTGTGTGTGCCTGTGTGCCACTGTGTGTGTCTGCATGCATGCCTGTGTGTGCCTGTGTGTGTGCCTGCGTGCACCTGTGTGTGCCTGTGTGTGTGCCTGCGTGCATTCTCCTCTGTTTCCTGGTGGATTCCAGCCCACATGAAGCCATACCTGTCTCCTCTGCCCTCAGCCCCTCTTCCCATCTTGTCTCTCTCTGATCCAGGTCCTAGGACACAGCTCAGGTCTCTGTGGCAGACCCCGGAGCAGGGGAACAGCTGCTCCCCACGGTGCCCCACATACCTGAGAGCCTGAGGTCAGGACCGAGCCCTCCCCTTCCTCACTGTTACCTCCCAGAACTGCCACCCACACTCCCTGCACCTCCCATGGACCCCGTTTCCTGCGCACTTCAGTCCAGTGTCTTCTTCCTCTGCCTTTTGCAGTGAAGCTGTCATGTCTGTCCTGGCCGGACCCTCAGACTTCCATTTCTCCCAAAGCTGGAGGTAATTAATTGCTTGTTCTGCCCAGCCTGACTCTTCCCTAATTGTCTGGAGAAATGATGAGCTTCCCTGGGGACTTCTGTGCCTTCAGGAGGCCCTCCTCAGGGTCAGGGGCTCCGTCATCTCATTCCCTTCACGTCCAGACCCACCGTGGACAGATAGTGCGTGACGAGCCAGCCCCCTGAAGCCCCCAGACCCAGCAAGCCCCGCCCGCCCATCTCCACCATCCTCCAGGAGAGAGCACACGGTATCGAATCTGCAGACAGTCACTCTTCATTCACCTGTTCCCCTCCAGAAATAGACTCTCAGATGTGCGGGAATCAGAATCCCAGCCCGTTCTGCGTTCCAAGCTGGGCTTCCTTTGGTGCGTTTCGGAATTACGCGTTTCGCATGAGTTGGTCTGTGGGGGCAAAGTGCTCCCTGCTTCATGGTTCTCACAGCAAACACGCGTGGGTCTCCGTGTGCTGGACAGATGCTTCTGTGCTTCCCGGCTTTACTCTCAAAACAACAACCTCGGGAGAAAGATGCTGTCCTCACTTTGCAGGTGAAAAGCAACAGCCCAGGGAAGGCAGATTGTTTCCCAGGAAAGAGGAAGACAAAAGACCCAGTCCAGGATCTCTGAATCAGAGGCCTTGGAGCTGCCCACTCCTCCCGGCTGACTGAATTCTACAGACCTTGGAGGGGGTTTGTGCCCCTCCAGCCAAAGCCCCGAGAGGCCCGGCTGAGTGCTGGCCCCGAGGACGAGCCTGCAGATTCCAGCCCCAAGCCTCAAGCCTGGGGCAGCTGTGATCACCAGGCACTTTCCGGCTGTCAGCCCCAGCTACCTCCCAGGCAGGAGCACCCTCCCCACAGCTGGGCGGAGGCCACCCTCCGCAAGGTACACCTGGCCCAGGGGTTCCCGGAGCCCTCCTGCTTGCCACTGCTTCTCCCGCGGTGACCCCACAGTGGCGCCCTGAGCTGAAGTCTTTCCACCTCTGGGCCTTGCAATGGGGCCTCTGTCTGCCATGGCTGCCACCCTGTCACTGGGAGAATGCCCACTTGCACGTGCCACTTCTATGATGTGGGCTCTCACGGCGGCCCTTGGGGATGCTGGGGCCACTCTCAGCCTTGAGGGACTTTTTCCGTCCCCAGTGGTGCCTGCCTGGCTGGTCTCTCTCTGTGGACATTAGGCAGCCCTGTGGGGGCGACCTTGTCGGGCTGGGCCGTGGGCCGTGTGGCTGACGAGGACGGTGGAGGAGGTTCCTGGGGTCATGCCACCCGGGCACCCCTGCCTGGACCCACAGACACCATTGGGAGAGTTTGGGGGCACACGTGTGAACAGCAGTGGCACTGGGAAGAGCCTGCCTGTGGCCCTTGCTGAGGAGACCCGCACTGTCTCTGCACACCTGGGCACTGGGTGGTCTGAGCCTGGGTGGGCATTTGGGTACTGGACTGGCCACATCACGCCTGAGCTGGGGGTTTGGGGGTGTCACACACAGGGCTCTGGGCCCCTCCCTGCCTCAGTCGGAGCCCCCCACTTTTTCTTTCATGCCACAGGGACTTTGGGGAGAGGGTGCCAAGGTGAAGAAGGAGAAAGCCGGCTTTGGTCAACGCATCCCACAGGTCACGCGGAACCAGGGGTACAGGCGAACCCCACAGTGGGCAAAGTGAGAACGCAGGCCCGGGTCCCCCTCTTGGGCCACACTGCCCGCCCCACCCTCCCCAGCCCCCTGTCATCTGGGAGTCACCCCTTGGGCTGTAGGTGGGGGGACAGGCCAGTCTTCTGGGGTTTCTGTGGCCAAGGTGGACACTGACCATTGCCCTCTTCTGTGTCCTGGTCACCGAAATATTCAAGGAAGGGGTTTCCATGTTCCAGCCTCCCGACCCTGCACTCTTCCGTGGGCTCTGCACAAGCCTTGTGTGACCACCTCCATGCAACCTCCTCTGGTGCAGTTTCTCACAACAAGAATGCTGGCCCCATGCCCTCACGATGAGAACCCCCAGACCTGCACAGGGCCCTGCCCACCTCTGAAGCCTGCTCATTCTTCCAGGCCCTGAACTGGACAAAAATGCCTGTCGTACCAGGTTCATCTGCAGCAGCACGCAGGCGTTGCCACCGGGGAGGGCATAGTCACTCCCCGCCCACAGCCTGGCATGGGGCTGGGGCATCTCGGAGCGGGGAGCCCCTGCCAGGACCTGGATGCAGCTTTGCAGGTGGTTGGAGGGAGAATACGGACTGACCTGGATGCAGCTTTGCAGGTGGCCCGAGGGAGAATACGGACTTTTAGTGTTGCAAAGTCAGGTGTTGAGAAAGCAGCTCATGTTGTGAAGCTGGAAGTGGCTCCTGAGAAGCCAGTCTGGGGATCCTGGCGTCTTCAGGGGTCTGTGGTTGGGTGGGTTTCTCAGCCTCTACAGCTCCCAGACTGCTTTGCCTTCTCTCTGGGGGTGCCTGGGAGGCTCTGGGGGACCTCGGACGCCTGGGTCCACTGCTCTACCTTCACAGCCTCTGCACATGGCCCCACACCAGGCTTGAGCTTCCTGGGCAGAACGGAGCCCAGCCTGTGGTGAGTCGCAGAGCCCCACACTCCCCACCTCACCCTCATCACCCTTGGGGTCTCCCACAGAGCCTTCTGGGGACAATGTCCCTATCAGGAGCTCAGCTTGCTCCAGAAGGGCCCGGATGAGCTGCTCTTCTGCACTCACACAATTGGACGCCAAGCCCAACGAGCAAGGACGCCTCCCACAGTGAGAGTCCCCACCGGTCCAGGGCCAGGGAGGGGGCTGGGCAGAGGGCACTGCCTGGAGCCCCGGAGACCCAGATTAAAGGCCTCTTTAGACGGGATCTGGCTCCTTCTTTAGCCCCTAACGGGAACTCTGCTGGGAGAAGCTCTCTTAGCAAAATTCCCTCTGAGTCCTGTCTCCTCTCCTGACACACAGAGCCATGTAATTTGGAACTTCATTTATTTCAGGCAATTTCTGTCCCTTCTCCATCGAGTGCTGTGAGATTAACAGGGAAAAGTTACAGACTGCTGGAGGACAGAGACCTCTAACCGTGGGCGCGCTGGCTTAGGAGGGTCTGACGAGCTGAAGACATTAAAAATAGAAGAGGCTCTAGGTGGACCAGGAGGCTTCAAAATTTAATGAGCTTCATGCCAGACCCAGCAGGCCGAGGAGCGGACAGGGCCCGGCTGGGACCAGGAGAGTCTGGCCCTCCGTCCGGCAGGAGCAGGTGGCACCTGCTGGCCCCAGCCCCTCCTGCCTGTCCTGCTGACCGTGACAGACCCCTCCGCTCCCATCACCCTTATCTGTGTCCACCTCATTGCCTTATGGGGTCCCCAGCATGTGCTGGGGGAGACACTACATTTGTGTTTTATAATTAATCAATTAATGAAATACCTGAAAAATTCATAAAGTCAGTGGAGCTGTTAAGGAAGCATTGAAATTCCTTGTAAAAGCCCTGAGAGCGTGTTGAAGGGACTCTGTTCTACCACGGAGGCCCTGCCCCCTGGGTGCAGAAGAACCACCAGAACTGTGGGCATGTGGCCTTCTTGGAGTCCCACGTGGCCTGGGCTGTGGAGCTGTGGCTGCCAGGAGAGTGCCCGGGAGGACAGAGGCTCTGGGCACTGCAGCTGCTCTGCTGTCCAGGGCCCTTCCCAGGACGCCTTGGTCAGCTTCTCCACTTTAGGGCAAGGACGGGCAGCCTGCCCGGGCTGAGCTGAGATCCTGTCATCCTGCTGAGGTCACTCTTGCAGTTAAAGGCCTCAGGGGCTCCCGCACCTACAGACACAATGCACACCCCTTGGCCAGGCAGCCAAGGTCCTCCCAGCACAGCCCGCCTGCTCCCCACCTCCTCTCTCCGTCTCGCCTTCTTGCAGACCAGGGGCAGGAACCGCCAGACGCTCCCTGTGTGTCCGTGAGGCTGTGTCTTGCGGCCTGTCCTCCATCCTTGCCTCTGTCTAGAATGTCCTCGCTGCCTTGCCCCTTAGCCCAGCTGGCTGGGTGCCAGGACACCTCCTGCCTGTCTCCCTGACATTCCGGGCACAGCTGCCCGGTGGTGCCCTCCGTGCTGAGCAGTCACCATTTCTGTTCAGCACAGCCTTCTCCTGCCTCTAGTTTAGATTCTGGCTTACACCACCCCGTCAGCCCTCCCGGGTTTCCAGCTTGCCTATTGTGGATCTGGGGACTTCTCTGCCTCCAGAATTTCAGGAGCCAATTCCTTCTAATAGAAATGCTTATAGACCTAAATCACATCATCTGTGCTTCCTATTGGCTGTTTCTCTGGAGAACACTGGCTGCTATGCAGTGTTGTGAGCTGTTGCCTGGGCATCTAGGGAGAGATGGCAGGAGGTGGGGGGCACCCGAGTCGGATCCCATGGGAGATGCCGGCTGGAGACATGGGGAGGGTGCAGATCAGTGGGGATTGGGAGAGGAGTGTGCTGGGGGTTGCTGACATCGTTCAGGGAGGGAACCTGGCAGAGGAGAGTGCCCACCTGACTCCACAGCCCTAGACCTGGGTAAGGTGGAGGCAGAGGGCCCGAGGGCCATTCCCAGAGTGTTTGTTCCCTGCCAGGCACAGCCCGAGTGCAGGTGGCTGCAGATGAATCTGCAGACATGGCTCCGAGCAGACCTGTGCCCACTGGATTGGTGAGAGCTCAGGCTCTCGCTATTGGGGGTTCCAGGCCCCCCCGCAGCTGGCACCTGGAGAGTGTGAATGTTTGTAATGTAATTGGATTCACTCACCAGCGGCAGAGACCATGCTCAGAAATGGAGAATGCTGGTGCTAGAGAGGCCCTTCCACCTGGGCTGGCCGGCCCATGCTGAGAGACCCCGACCATCTGTTCTTGGATGTGCTGAGGCCCAGCTCTCAGGGAGCCAGCTCCTCTGTTCCGCCCTTGCTCACATCCTGGGCTTGTTTCTGGTTCTTTGGAACCTGGAGTTTCTGCCCTCCAGCCCCACCCCCAGGGCCAGCTCCCCACCTCTCACCTCTGTCTGCACCAAGGCCTTCCTCCCACCCACTCCCAGGGTCCGCAGCTCCAAGTTTCACTTTGGGGCAAGAGGGCTTGAGCCTGGAGCTCCGGCTTCATTGCAGTCCCAGAGACGGGTGCTGCTTCCTGCGTGCTTCCCCCAGCATAGGCAGGCAACAGTGTCCCAAAGGGAGCCGGGAACTAAGTGGACGTGGGGAAGGGCGAGTGACTCTCCCCTGCTTGGAGCACAGGCAAACCGGCCCCAGCACATTGATTCGGCCATGTTTGCCAGACGACATCGATGCTCCAAGTTCTTTTATTTGGAAAACATCACCGTGGCTGAGAACAGCTCACCTGGGGTACGCTGCCCACCTGTTCAGACCTCGTTCACAGAGGCCGTTGTCCTGTCCCCAGGAAGCCCAGACAACCGTTCTGGGTCTTAGAACTCAGGGGTTGGATCCAAGAACTTCATGGATAGGAAACCACGGAGTAACCAGCGAGGATGCTCAGGTAGTTCACACTGTCACCCCCACACCCCACAGGGACTTCCAGCATTGGGTCCCACGCTGTCACCCCCACACCCCATAGGGACTTCCAGTGTTGGGTCCCACGCCGTCACCCCCACACCCCACAGGGACTTCCAGCATTGGGTCCCACGCCGTCACCCCCACACCCCACAGGGACTTCCAGCGTTGGGTCCCACGCCATCACCCCCACACCCCACAGGGACTTCCAGCGTTGGGTCCCACGCCGTCACCCCCACACCCCACAGGGACTTCCAGCGTTGGGTCCCACGCCGTCACCCCCACACCCCACAGGGACTTCCAGCGTTGGGTCCCACGCCGTCACCCCCACACCCCACAGGGACTTCCAGCGTTGGGTCCCACGCCGTCACCCCCACACTCCACAGGGACTTCCAGCGTTGGGTCCCACGCCGTCACCCCCACACCCCACAGGGACTTCCAGCGTTGGGTCCCACGCCGTCACCCCCACACCCCACAGGGACTTCCAGCATTGGGTCCCACGCCGTCACCCCCACACCCCACAGGGACTTCCAGCGTTGGGTCCCACGCCGTCACCCCCACACCCCACAGGGACTTCCAGCGTTGGGGTCACCATGGTGGGGAGCCCTGTCTCCAGCTCCCTTGCCTGCTGGAAGTGGGGCTGATGAAAAGCAAGGTAGAAACAAGGCACAAAATCGCACCCACAGACATCCATGGAAGGAGAGCATGTTTTTATCGTTGATTGATGAGTTGTATGAGGAGAGAGGAAGAAATCACAGGTGCCTTCCTGGGTGGAGACCCTGCATGAGGCAGTGGAGCCTGGAGAGAGGGAGGCTTTCTCCCACACGAGGCCTCCTCCAACGTGTTTGTGTCCAGCCAATGCAGGTGGATTTCTGCAGCCTGCAGCCCTCCTGTTCCCCCTCCGTGTGAGCGAAAGCCCCCATGTTCCCAGCAGGCTGGGACTTGCTGTGCATGGCACAGTTAGCCGGGGGGATTATGGGTGACCTGGAAGGCAGGGGAGAAATGGAAACTTGGCAGACAGCACCTTATTTAGACACCTGTGTGGGTACTGGGTCCGTCTGATATCATTGCTCTGCCATCCATGCTCCTTCCCCAAACCCACCACCCTTCTCTTCATAAGAAAAACCTCAGCGAAACCCAGACTGGGGGACATTCTGCAGGATACCCGGCCAGACAGCCCCTTTGAACAGCATAGCAGGGAAGGACCCACAGACTGTCTCAGACTGGGAGAAACTAAGAAACATGAAGTCAAATGCAGTATCTGGCCCGGGATTGGGGCCTGGCATAGAAGAAGGACATTAGTGAAAACGCAGACAGACCCTGAACAAAGCTGGAGTTTTGTCAATGGCGTGTGAGACGTTGTGAGGAAGGCCAGGTGCTCCCAAGTCGGGAAGCTGAGGCCCCACAGGCTCTTCCTCTAAGAGGTGACCCTGGGTAACTCCCTCTCCTCCTGGCCTCTGTGGAATGGACACAAAACGTCCAACACACTGGCTGCCGTAAATACTGCACACATGGATGGGCCGAATGTCTCAGTCCCCAGGGGCACTGATGGTGGGCGGGTCACTGACTTTCTATTGTCATGCGTTCCTCATGTATTTCCATCTTAATCCGTAATCAGATATTCGTTTGTAAATATTTCTTACCAAGCGAAAGTATCTCCCCCCCATAGGCTGCCTTTGCGTTCTGTTGGGTGCTTCCTTTGCTGTGCAGAAGGTTTCTCGGCTTGAGGCAATCCCACTCCCAAGGGCCTGTTTTTTGTATTTGTTGGCCGTACTCTTGGTGTCGTATGCAGAAATTAATTTTCCCCACCAACGTCAAAAAGCTGTTATCTGTTTCCTCCTAGTGGTTTTATAGTTCTGGGTCTGTGTCAGCCTTTAATTCATTGCGAGTTGATTTTTGTATATACTGTGAGATAGGGTAGAATTTCATTCTTTCACATGTAATTATCTACTCATCCCAGCACCATTTGTTGAAGAGACTATCTTTCCTCCATTGTGTATTCTTGTAAGTTTATTTCTGGACTCTACTCTCTTTGATTGGTCTATACATCTGCGTTCATGGTAGTACCATATTGTTTTGGTTACTATAGCTTTGTAATATAATTTAAATTCAGCTTTGTTCCTCTTACTCAAGATTGGTTTGGTTATTCAGGGTCCTTCCATATGAATTTTAGGGTTTTTTTTTTTTTTCTAGTTCTGTAAGGAATATCACTGGGAATTTTATAGACTCTATAGGTAACTTTGAGTAGTATCGACATTTTAACAATATTAATTTTTTCAATCAATAAACACAGGACGTCCTTCCTCATTTATCTGTGCTTTCTTTAAGTTTCTTCATCAATGTTTTATAGTCTTTAGCGTACAAGTCTTAGGTTTCTTTGGCAAGCTTATTTCTATTTTCTTCTTTTTGCCGCTATTGTGAATGATATTGTTTTCTTAATTTCCTTTTCATCGAGTTCATTATTTGTCTATAGCAATGTGACTAATCTTTGTATATTGATTTTTCATCCTATCACTTTACTAAATTCGTTCATTTGTTCTAATGGCTTATTTTTCATGGAGTCTGTAGGGTGTTTTTACATATAGGATCATGTCATCTTCAAACGGAGATAGTTTTACTGCCCTCTTCAATGTGGGTGCTCTTTATTTCTTTTTCTTGCCCAATCGCTCTGGCTAGGACTTGCGGTGTTATGTTAGAAAGAAGTGGTGGGCAAAGGCGTCCTTGCCTAGTGCTGCCTTACAGTAAACTCCTTCAGTTGTCCCACGCTGACTGTGATGTTAGCTGTGGGCTCTTACTGTGTTGAGGTAAATTCCTTATGTACCTATTTTAATTAGAGTTTTAATTATGAATGAATGTCTAACTCCGTCATACGTTCTTTTCTAGTGTTTCCCCACTAGCCAGCAGTTACGTTAAACACTGGAACCAGGATGGAGAAAGGCCAAGATCCACATTTGGGACTTTCTTCCCTGGACATCTCAGAATTCCAAAGTAAAGCACCAAGCAGCGGTTGGTGTCCATAACCTGCCAAGGCAGGGAGGGAGATTCTCAGGGAGATGGTGACACCTTTGCCTGTGAAACAGCACGCAGAAGCCCCCGCTTCTGTAAAACAGGCCTGATGAGGAGGACAGGACATGGGGTGGAACCTCTAGCATGGACTCTGGATTCACCGCAGACTCACGAGCCCCCAGGGGCCGGCATCCCCTCGATCCAGCTGTTGCCTCTAGGTTTGCCTCTCACTATCTGCTCGTCGGTCTGCGGCCCTCCGCCTCCAGGCGCTCTGCACTGGGTCCCCTGGTGTGAGTTTCTCCATGAGAAGGCACATCTCTACCACGCTGGCTTTTCCCAGCTGCTCCTTCAGATGTGACCTCGAATGGGTGACATTTGATAGCTTCTCATGCACTCTCCTGCGGGCAGGAAAAGCCTCTCAGCACACAGGCTTCTCCCCCTGGAGAACTCTCTGTGTTAGAGCCCTCCACTCGCCCGGACTGCTTTTCATCCACAGTTTATATTGTCTCCATGACACGAAGATTACACTGCATTTCTGCCCCTCCTGGTGTCCCCCATTCCAGAGGTCTGACACCGAAGCTGCCCTTGGCAATCCCTCTACCAGGGAAGTGGCAGAAACGACCATGGCTGCTGCGATGGCCAACGTCCTGCAGAGTGGGAATAGCGGTCAGCGTGGCTGTTCACGTGGGTGTTATTGCATTGACGCTTTATTCCACCGTCTTTCCGAGTAGGAAGCTGGAACCAGTTTAAAGCGTGAGACTGTGAGGACGACGTTGCTGAGAGGAACAGTAGTTTTTCCAGAGGAATTAATGGGGCCCACCCTGGCCATCTTCTTGAGGGTCAAGTTGAAACCAGGAGAGACGAATCCTTAGTACGTGAGTCCAGGACCTGGAGCAGACCTTGCATGGACATCACTGAGTGAGCTCCCGGGATCGGAGGTGGGCATCGGACCCTGCCTCTGCTGTTCACTCCAGCCACCAGATACTGCCCAAGCTAGCAAGGCCACGTGACCTGGGAAGGCCGGAACCCCTTCTGTGGCCTGTAGCCCAGACCTCTTTTCCTGGGTGACTTTTGCCCCGTTCTCTCTGCAGGAGAGGGAGGGGTACTCAAAGGGCAGGCTGAGACCAGGTGATGCGGAAAGGTACGGGGTTATCCAGGGGCTCGGGGACCATCTGTCTATTGGGTCTGCAAGCCTGGGCCACAGATACCCTAGCCAGGTAAGTGCCTGGGCTGAGTAACACCGCGGCATGCACCTGAGGGTGTGGAGAACGGGCCCATGGCTGCCATTTCTGAGCAAGACCCCCTCGGAGGCTGAGTGCAGCAGCGACCTCAAAGCTGGGTCCTACCTGGTCACCCTGGGCCCAGAGGAGGTGCAGCAGGCTTGCTGGCACTGCCCAAATGAGATGGCCACATCCTAACTCCTGGAACCACGGAAGGTGACCTTTTTGGAAACAGGGTGTTTGTGGATGAATTAAGGTCAGAATCTTGGGATGAGATCATCCTGCATTATCCAGGTGGGTCTGAAATCCAATGACAAGTGTCCTCATTACAGACACACAGCAGAGAAGACACAAGCACCAGGAGGACGGGCATGAGAGGGTGGAGGCAGGGACCTGAGCCAGGCAGCCACAGGCTGGGGCTCTGGGAGCCCCCAGAAGCCGGGGGAGGCGGGAAGGATCCACCCCTAGAGCTTTTGCGGCAACAAGGCCTTACAGACAAGCTTAGCCTCCGGCCCGCAGAACTGTGAGAATCAGTTTCAGTTGCTGTAACCACCCAGTGCATGGCATTGTGTTCTGGCAGCCCCAGGAAACTCACAGAGGATGGAAGGGTCTTGAGAGAGAAGTGAAGATACCAGTGGAAACTGAGCAGCTTTGCCCTCCTCCCCTGCACGGGACAGCTTGGAAGTTTCAGAGGCAGTGTCGGGGGATAGTTGAAGCCAAAGCATAGCGGGGGAGCTGCTGGAGTGCAGTGGCAGCATCTGCAAGGCCCTGCTCCCTCCAGGACGTCCCCGGCAGCCCTCGTCCTCTCGTCCTGTCCCTGCACCGTGTGCTACGCGACCCCCCACCCCGGCAGCCCAAACCAGGCAATGCCAAGGTCTCCAGTCCAGTTGTGCCAAATGAACGAACAGATGCAGGGCAGTTTGGGAGGGGACGGCTCTCACCGAGGAGAGGGCTGGGCTTGCGAGTGCAGTCCCTTGCTTCTGGGCTGGGCAACTCTTCTGTTTTGGTGTTTGCTTCCTGTGTCTCCCCATACCTCGTCCCGGGAGAAGGAAGCCAGCCAAGCCTCAGTGATTTCTCGTAAGGGTAGAGTAAGGAGGGAAAAATAAGCCTGTAATGAAAATACAAGAGAGTGGAGACCATCCCTCAAAAGGCGGGTGGAAGAGAGGAGTCTGAGGTTCTCCCGGGCACGGGATCTCCATCCTGCTCCCCGGCACGGCTCCTGGCTCCGTGGTGCACTCCGAGGCCCTGGGGGTTGGGGCTGGAATTCTGAGGCTCCCCAGAGATGCACTTCCCCAGGGGGCCGGGACCAGCTAAGCTCTGAGGCAGGCAGGCTCCGCCGAGAAGAGGCCCCGAGCCCCCGCCCCAGATAATATCAGTGAGTGGATGAGGAGGAGGGAAACTGACAGTGGGACACTTGCGTGTCCAAGTGCAAGCAGGATTGTAGAAATAAACAACCTAAAACACAAAGGGAAACAGACCTCTGCCTGGAAGCAGAATCCTTGTTATATATAGGCGAGAGAAAAGCAACTCCCGCGGTGGCTCACGCCTGTAATCCCAGCACTTTGGGAGGCCCAGGCGGGTAGATCATGAGGTCGAGAGATCGAGACCATCCTGGTTAACATGGTGAAACCCCGTCTTTACTAAAAATACAAAAAATTAGCTGGGCATGGTGGTGCGTGCCTGTAATCCCAGCTACTCAGGAGGCTGAGGCGGGAGAATTGCCTGAACCCAGGAGGCAGAGGTTGCGGTGAGCCGAGATCATGCCATTGCACTCCAGCCTGGGTAACAAGAGCGAAACTCCGTCTCAAAAAAAAAAGAAAGAAAAGCAGCTGCCTTTAATCCCAACTGGTCTCGGCAGGCGGATGCAGGAGAGAGACCACCCGCCCCTCGTAGTGAGAGCTGAGCCCGGCCACAGCCGCCCACCTCCCAGCTAGTGAGCCTGACGTCACCGTTCCAAGGAGAGCTTGCCCAGGAAGATGGAGTTACAAATGACTTTCTTCTTCATTTCAGGGACTGGCTGGAAATCCATTTATCTCAGCTATAGACAACTCAGCTGGCCGTCGTCAGAGCAAGCGGCCCCATCTGAGAAGAGAAGGCCGGATCTCTCAGCTGGCCTTGTCCAGCAACTGCTCATTGCTCACTGCTCACTGGAAAGCCTCCCACTTAGAGCGTCCATGCAAACTTTGACCCATTCCCGTTACCCCTCCCTCGCAGACACACGCACTCTGAAAGGCACTGCTGGGGCGGCCCCCAGAATGTACAAACCCCCTCCTTTGCTGAGATGTTAGGAGACTGCTCCGCCGGCACCCTCTTGACTGCAGTGTGCAATCAGCTCAGCTTTGTTTGAAAATAGGTCACTTTGCCCGGCCCTTTGGGGCAACAATTTGGTCAGAGAAACTAATTTGACTTGAAGAAAAATAGTTTGCTTGGGTGCCACCGCCCAGGACGGCAGGTGTGATCCATGGGGAGGGTCACCTGGCACTTCATGCCCTTCCACACAGCCTGACGCTCAGGCTGAGAGTGCATCGCAGCCACCTCCTCGCCCTCCGGCACCCCGAGTGGCAGAAAGTCAGGACCGAAGGCTGCCCAGCCGTGATCGGGGCCACTACAAGACGTGAGGGGGCTTTACTAACTGTTAATTTTTTTCAAATACACTTTTAATCTTAAAATAGTTTGCTTTTACAGAAAAGTTGCAAAGATACACTCAGTCTCTGCCATTACCATCTTCTGTTACCACGGTACGGTTGTTACAATCCATAGACTGATGGTGATGTGTGATTATTACCTACAGTCCACAATGTGGTCTTCACCGCAGGTCCCTCTTCTGTCTCAGGATCCTGTCCAGGATCCCATGTGACATTGAGTGGTCACACCTCCTGAGGCTATAACAGTTTCTCAGACCTTCCTTGATTTTGACAACCTTGACAGTTTTGATGACCTGGACAGTTTAGGTGACCTTGACAGTTGTTTCGATGACCTGGACAATTTCGATGACCTGGACAGTTTCGATGACCTGGACAGTTTCGATGACCTGGACAGTTTCGGTGACCTGGACAGTTTCGGTGACCTTGACAGTTTCGATGACCTGGACAGTTTCGGTGACCTGGACAGTTTCGATGACCTTGACACTTTCGATGACCTTGACAGTTTTGATGACCTTGACACTTTCGATGACCTTGACACTTTCGATGACCTTGACAGTTTCGGTGACCTGGACAGTTTCGGTGACCTTGACAGTTTCGATGACCTGGACAGTTTCGGTGACCTGGACAGTTTCGATGACCTTGACACTTTCGATGACCTTGACAGTTTCGATGACCTTGACAGTTTCGATGACCTTGACACTTTCGATGACCTTGACAGTTTCGATGACCTTGACACTTTCAATGACCTGGACAGTTTCGGTGACCTGGACAGTTTTGATGACCTAAACAGTTTCGATGACCTGGACAGTTTTGGTGACCTGGACAGTTTCGATGACGCTGATGGTTTTGAGGACTGCTCAGGTGTTCTGCGGAGTGCCTCTCCATTGTGCTTTGCCTGTTTCTCTCATGACTAGATGGGGCTTGTCGGTTATCCAGAGGGGAAAGGCTGTTTCCATCGCATCCTTTCAAGGGTGCAAGATGGCTCCTCACTGTTGGCCTTGACGTTGGCCACCTGGTCAAACTGTCTGTGGAGCTCCTCCATGGCAAAGAGTCTCTTTCTTTGTCCTTATTTATACTCTGCTCTTTGAAAGTGGAGCCCATGTCAAGGGGCAGGGACATGCCCTTGAAAACACTGGGAGATGGATGGCTTCTGGGTATTTAAGAAAACGCCATCCGATGGCCATTCGATCATCAGCTGAGCACAGAGCTCTTCTAATACTGCAGTATTATCACTCCTTTGGGTTAAGATTCTTCCAGCTTTGGTCCCTGGCTGCTTTTCACTGGCCTCCAAGTCCCTCAGTCATTTTGCTTCTTGAGGCCTCCTTGGTTTTTCGCACGCAGGATGCTCCCGGCTCATCCTTCTGGATTTCCTGCCCCAGATTTTGAATCTGCTGTTTTTCCAAGGAATCCCGAGTCCGCCAGGGAATTCAAGGCCTGGGTGCTAGGTGTGCTCACGGCCCCTGGGGTGCTGATGCGTCTAGCCGTCCTCAGTGACAGAGCGTGGAAATACGTGCGTACACACTGTGTATACACGTGTCTGTGCATAGCTCTGCATGTAACATACAGTTTCACATGTAACATATGGATCTCTATTAAGCCCAGCGTGAGTTCGTGCTGGTGTCTGCAGCCCACATCCATGACCTCATGGATCATTTAGCCTCGTGCTGTTATTCATCTTGAACTTCCACTCCAGCCACAAGGAATCCAGCTCCCCCGTCCACCACCCATCATCTCATTTGCTCTGACTCAGCAGCAGATGAAAATGGATTCAGAACCGTTACCCCTGCCCTGTGAACAGCAACTCTAACATGACTGCTTTTGAATTTAAATAACAGGTAAGCAATGGCAAAATGAATAGACTAATCATTTGAGATTTGGGAATAATTTTTCTTTTTTTTGAGACGGAGTTTCGCTCTTGTTACCCAGGCTGGAGTGCAATGGCACGATCTTGGCTCACCGCAACCTCTGCCTCCTGGGTTCAGGCAGTTATCCTGCCTCAGCCTCCTGAGTAGCTGGGATTACAGGCACGCGCCACCGTGCCCAGCTAATTTTTTGTATTTTTTTTTTTTAATTTTTTATTTGATTATAGGTTTTGGGGTACATGAGCAGAGCATGCGAGACAGTTGCGTAGGTACACACATGGCAGTGTGCTTTGCTTTTCTTCTCCCCTTCACCCACATTTGGCATTTCTCCCCAGGCTATCCCTCCCCACCTCCCCCTCCCACTGGCCCTCCCCTTTTCCCCCCAATAGACCCCAGTGTTTAGTACTCCCCTTTCTGTGTCCATGTGTTCTCATTTTTCATCACCCGCCTATGAGTGAGAATATGCGGTGTTTCATTTTCTGTTCTTGTGTCAGTTTGCTGAGGATGATGTTCTCCAGATTCATCCATGTCCCTACAAACGACACGAACTCATCATTTCTGATTGCTGCATAATATTCCATGGTGTATATGTGCCACATTTTTCCAATCCAGTCTATTATCAATGGGCATTTGGGTTGATTCCAGGTCTTTGCTATTGTAAACAGTGCTGCAATGAACATTCATGTACATGTGTCCTTATAGTAGAACGATTTATAGTCCTTTGGATATATACCCAGTAATGGGATTGCTGGGTCAAATGGAATTTCTATTTCTAAGGCCTTGAGGAATCGCCACACTGTCTTCCACAATGGTTGAACTAATTTACACTCCCACCAACAGTGTAAAAGTGTTCCTTTTTCTCCACATCCTCTCCAGCATCTGTTGTCTCCAGATTTTTTAATGATCGCCATTCTAACTGGCGTGAGATGGTATCTCAATGTGGTTTTGATTTGCATCTCTCTGATGACCAGTGACGATGAGCATTTTTTCATATGATTGTTGGCCTCATATATGTCTTCTTTCGTAAAGTATCTGTTCATATCCTTTGCCCACTTTTGAATGGGCTTGTTTGTTTTTTTCCTGTAAATCTGCTTGAGTTGTTTGTAAATTCTGGATATCAGCCCTTTGTCAGATGGGTAGACTGCGAAAATTTTTTCCCATTCTGTTGGTTGCCGATCCACTCAGTGACTGTTTCTTTTGCCGTGCAGAAGCTGTGGAGTTTCATTAGGTCCCATTTGTCTATTTTGGCTTTTGTTGCCAATGCTTTTGGTGTTTTGTTCATGAAGTCCTTGCCTTCTCCTATGTCCTGGATAGTTTTGCCTAGATTTCCTTCTAGGGTTTTTATGGTGCCAGGTCTTATGTTTAAGTCTTTAATCCATCTGGAGTTAATTTTAGTGTAAGGTGTCAGAAAGGGGTCCAGTTTCTGCTTTCTGCACATGGCTAGCCGGTTTTCCCAACACCATTTGTTAAACATGGAATCCTTGCCCCATTGCTTGTTTTTGTCAGGTTTATCAAAGATTGTATAGTTGTATGTATGTTGTGTTGCCTCCGGTGCCTCTGTTTTGTTCCATTGATCTATATCTCTGTTTTGGTACCAGTACCATGCTGTTTTGATTACTGTAGCCTTGTAGTATAGTTTGAAATCCGGTAATGTGATGCCCCCTGCTGTGTTCTTTTTGCTTAGAATTGACTTGGCTATGCGGGCTCTCTTTTGGTTCCATATGAAGTTCATGGTGGTTTTTTCCAGTTCTGTGAAGAAAGTCAATGGTAGCTTGATGGGGATAGCGTTGATCCTGTAAATTACTTTGGGCAGTATAGCCATTTTCACGATATTAATTCTTCCTAACCATGAACATGGAATGTTTCTCCATCTGTTTGTGTCCTCTCTGATTTCGTTGAGCAGTGGTTTGTAGTTCTCCTTGAAGAGGTCCCTTACGTTCCTTGTGAGTTGTATTCCAAGGTATTTTATTCTTTTTGTAGCAATTGCAAATGGCAGTTCGCTCTTGATTTGGCTTTCTTTAAGTCTGTTATTGGTGTAGACGAATGCTTGTGATTTTTGCACATTGATTTTATATCCTGAGACTTTGCTGAAGTTGTTTATCAGTTTCAGGAGTTTTTGGGCTGAGGCAATGGGGTCTTCTAGGTATACTATCATGTCATCTGCAAATAGAGACAATTTGGCTTCCACCTTTCCTATTTGAATACCCTTTATTTCTTTTTCTTGCCTGATTGCTCTGGCTAGAACTTCCAGTACTATATTGAATAGGAGTGGTGAGAGAGGGCATCCTTGTCTAGTGCCAGATTTCAAAGGGAATGCTTCCAGTTTTTGCCCATTCAGTATGATATTGGCTGTTGGTTTGTCATAAATAGCTTTTATTACTTTGAGATACGTTCCATCGATACCGAGTTTATTGAGGGTTTTTAGCATAAAGGGCTGTTGAATTTTGTCAAATGCCTTCTCTGCGTCAATTGAGATAATCATGTGGTTTTTGTTTTTGGTTCTGTTTATGTGGTGAATTACGTTGATAGACTTGCGTATGTTGAACCAGCCTTGCATCCCCGGGATGAATCCTACTTGATCATGATGAATAAGTTTTTTGATTTGCTGTTGCAATCGGCTTGCCAATATTTTATTGAAGATTTTTGCATCTATGTTCATCATGGATATTGGCCTGAAGTTTTCTTTTCTCGTTGGGTCTCTGCCGGGTTTTGGTATCAGGATGATATTGGTCTCATAAAATGATTTGGGAAGGATTCCCTCTTTTTGGATTGTTTGAAATAGTTTTAGAAGGAATGGTACCAGCTCCTCCTTGTGTGTCTGGTAGAATTCGGCTGTGAACCCGTCTGGACCTGGGCTTTTTTTGTGTAGTAGGCTCTTAATTGCTGCCTCGACTTCTGACCTTGTTATTGGTCTATTCATAGTTTCAGCCTCCTCCTGGTTTAGGCTTGGGAGGACACAGGAGTCCAGGAATTTATTCATTTCTTCCAGGTTTACTAGTTTATGCGCATATAGTTGTTTGTAATATTCTCTGATGATGGTTTGAATTTCTGTGAAATCTGTGGTGATTTCCCCTTTATCATTTTTTATTGCATCTATTTGGTTGTTCTCTCTCTTTTTTTTAATCAATCTGGCTAGTGGTCTGTCTATTTTGTTGATCTTTTCAAAAAACCAGCTCTTGGATTTATTGATTTTTTGAAGGGTTTTTCATGTCTCAATCTCCTTCAGCTCAGCTCTGATCTTAATAATTTCTTGTCTTCTGCTGGGTTTTGAGTTTTTTTGATCTTGGTCCTCTAGCTCTTTCAATTTTGACGATAGGGTGTCAATTTTGGATCTCTCCATTCTCCTCATATGGGCACTTATTGCTATATACTTTCCTCTAGAGACTGCTTTAAATGTGTCCCAGAGGTTCTGGCACGTTGTGTCTTCGTTCTCATTGGTTTCGAAGAACTTCTTTATTTCTGCCTTCATTTCGTTGTTTACCCAGTCAACATTCAAGAGCCAGTTGTTCAGTTTCCATGAAGCTGTGCGGTTCTGGGTCGGTTTCTGAATTCTGATTTCTAACTTGATTGCACTATGGTCTGAGATGCTGTTTGTTATGATTTCAGTTGTTTTGCATTTGTTGAGCAGTGCTTTACTTCCAATTATGTGGTCAATTTTAGAGTAGGTGTGATGTGGTGCTGAGAAGAATGTGTATTCTGTGGATTTGGGGTGGAGAGTTCTGTAAATGTCCACCAGGTTTGCTTGCTCCAGGTCTGAGTTCAAGCCCTGGATATCCTTGTTGATTTTCTGTCTGGTTGATCTGTCTAGTATTGACAGTGGAGTGTTAAAGTCTCCCACTATTATTGTGTGGGAGTCTAAGTCCTTTTGTAAGTCATTAAGAACTTGCCTTATGTATCTGGGTGCTCCTGTGTTGGGTCCATATATGTTTAGGATCGTTAGCTCTTCTTGTTGTATCGATCCTTTTACCATTATGTAATGGCCTTCTTTGTCTCTTTTGATCTTTGTTGCTTTAAAGTCTATTTTATCAGAGATGAGAATTGCAACTCCTGCTTTTTTTTGCTTTCCATTAGCTTGGTAAATCTTCCTCCATCCCTTTATTTTGAGCCTTTGTGTATCCTTGCATGTGAGATGGGTTTCCTGGATACAGCACACTGATGGGTTTTGGATTTTTATCCAATTTGCCAGTCTGTGTCTTTTGATTGGTGCATTTAGTCCATTTACATTTAGGGTTAATATTGTCATGTGTGAATTTGATACTGCCATTTTGATGCTAAGTGGCTGTTTTGCCTGTTAGTTGTTGTAGATTCTTCATTATGTTGAAGCTCTTTAGCATTCAGTATGATTTTGGAATGGCTGGTACTGATTGATCCTTTCTATGTGTAGTGCCTCTTTGAGGAGCTCTTGTAAAGCAGGCCTGGTGGTGACAAAATCTCTGAGTACTTGCTTGTTCACAAAGGATTTTATTCTTCCTTCACTTCTGAAGCTCAGTTTGGCTGGATATGAAATTCTGGGTTGAAAGTTCTTTTCTTTAAGAATGTTGAATATTGGCCCCCACTCTCTTCTGGCTTGTAGTGTTTCTGCCGAGAGATCTGCTGTGAGTCTGATGGGCTTCCCTTTGTGGGTGACCCGACCTTTCTCTCTGGCTGCCCTTAGTATTCTCTCCTTTATTTCAACCCTGTTGAATCTGACGATTATGTGCCTTGGGGTTGCTCTTCTTGCGGAATATCTTTGTGGTGTTCTCTGTATTTCCTGCAATTGAGTGTTGGCTTGTCTTGCTAGGTGGGGGAAATTTTCCTGGATGATGTCCTGAAGAGTATTTTCCAGCTTGGATTCATTCTCTTCGTCCCCTTCTGGTACACCTATCAAACGTAGGTTAGGTCTTTTCACATAGTCCCACATTTCTTGGAGACTTTGTTCATTCCTTTTTGCGCTTTTTTCTCTGATCTTGGTTTCTCGTTTTATTTCATTGAGTTGGTCTTCGACTTCAGATATTCTTTCTTCTGCTTGGTCAATTCGGCTATTGAAACTTGTGGTTGCTTCGCGAAGTTCTCGTATTGTGTTTTTCAGCTCCTTTAATTCATTCATATTCCTCTCTAAGGTATCCATTCTTGTTATCATTTCCTCGAATCTTTTTTCAAATCTTTTTTCAAGGTTCTTAGTTTCTTTGCATTGATTTAATACATGATCTTTTAGCTCACAAAAGTTTCTCATTATCCATCTTCTGAAGTCTAATTCCGTCATTTCGTCACAGTCATTCTCCGTCTAGCTTTGTTCCCTTGCTGGTGAGGAGTTTTGGTCCTTTCTAGGAGGCGAGGTGTTCTGGTTTTGAGTGTTTTCCTCCTTTTTGCGCTGGTTTCTTCCCATCTTTGTGGATTTGTCTGCTGGTTGTCTGCGTAGTTGCTGATTTTTCGATTGGGTCTCTGAGTGGACACCCAGAATGTTGATGATGAAGTATTTCTGTTGCTTGGTTTTCCTTCTACCAGTCTAGCCCCTTCGCTGTACGACTGCTGAGGTCTGCTCCAGACCCTGCTTGTCTGGGGTGCACCTCTAGTAGCTGTGGCACAGCGAGGGATGCTACCAGTTTCTTTTTCTGCTATCTTTGTCCCAGGATGATGCCTGCCTAATGTCAGTCTTTTGGATATAGAGGGGTCAGGGAGCTGCTTGAGGAGACAGTTTGTGCTTTATAGGGGTTTAATTGCTGAGCTGTGCACTCTGTTGTTCATTCAGGGCTGTTAGGCTGCTATGTTTGATTCTGCTGCAACAGAGCTCATTAAAACCCCCTTTTTTTTTTTTTTTTCTCAAATGCTCTGTGTTGGGGGGTTCGGGCTTTATTTTTTGATGTCCGTTGAGGTGTCCTGCCCAGCTAGAAGGCAGACTAGCCACTGTTTGGCTGCCGAGGCTCCGCCCTGCTGTTGTGTGATTCGCGCTGTTCCTGCAGGCTCTGCTGTGGTCTCCGCCACGCCCTGCGGCGGAGTCTCTTTATTGTAGCGTGTTGCCTCAGCAATGGCAGGCTGCGTCAGCAGTGGGCGTGTATCTCAGTAGGGACGGGTTGCCTCGGCAACGGCTGGCTGCGTCAGCAGTGGGCGTGTATCTCAGTAGGGACGGGTTGCCTCAGCAACGGCTGGCTGCGTCAGCAGTGGGCGTGTATATCAGTTGGGGCAGGTTGCCTCCGTAGTGGTGGACGCCCCTCCCCCACAGAGCGTCTCGGACCGTCTGCTCGGGATAGTTTGAAATCGCGGTTTTGTTCTTCCCACTGGGTATCCCAATCCCTGCAATCCCCTGGGCTGGCCTATTGTGCAAGTCTCGTTCAGTCTCAAGTCCAGCCCTCTCAAGTCTCAGGTTGCCGGTTCAACAGGGCACCCGGACAAGCGCGCCCTGTGGGGATTGCTGGGTAGGGCCGGCCGCCGCTGCCCCGGCTGCCGGCTTCGCCAGGCAGACCTACTGCCTGGCGTCCCGTGTCTTTTTATACTTGGGAGTTTCCCCATTCTGTGGGCAATGAAGATCAGTCTGGAAATGCCGCTTTGACTCACCGTTTGCGGATTCAACGAGAAGAGCTCCAATCCTGGGTTGTTCTCACAGCGCCATCTTGAGTCCAATTTTTTGTATTTTTAGTAGAGACGGGGTCTCACCATGTTGACCAGGATGGTCTCGATCTCTTGACCTCGTGATCCACCCGCCTCGGCCTCCCAAAGTGCTGGGATTACAGGCGTGAGCCACTGCGCCCGGCCCGGGAAGAATTTTTTAAAGGACATTCTTCTACTCGATGCTCCAGATTTGAATAGGGAAATTGTAATTGGCACATCACAATAACTTTTCGTAGCATTTTGCGTGTGATGTGCGCTCACCTCTGTGGTAATGAAGCAATGCTGAGGGACCCTCAGAGTGCCAGGCACCCGGGGAGCTCCACCTCAGCTCCTATTCCTACACACACCTGCATGTGGCATGAAATCACTCTAGAGCTGTAGGGAGCTGAGTGCCACTTTGTAAGAAAATAAAACCGATGGAAATCTGCCAAAAACACCTGGGATTCCTGTTTGAAGAAATGGGGGACTCTCCAAAGCTAAAAGAAAATGGACTGTGACCAAAACGTGTTACAGCTGATCTGATTTCATCTTTATAAGAAGGATATTTTGCAGCCTGGTATACTATGGTGAAAATTACACAACAGGGGTTGTTTTTTTGCAGTAAATCCAGGGCGGTAATTTCCGGGCTGTCATAAGAGGTGTGTTTCTCTGTCGGCCCCCACTCCCTACGCGGCTTATTTCTGGCAACATCCAGTTCTTTAAAGAAGGAGCTGATTGTTAAAACACATGGCAGCAGGGGCCCTTTGGCTTCTAAGCAATCAGAATTCTTCAATAAAATGCCTGAGAACAGCTCCCTGACACACACACATACACACAAACATACATGTCCCCCGTGCACACACATGCATGTACGTGCACTCACTCACAACCCCCGGCAACCAAAAAGTAACAATCTAGAGGTTTATTTTTGCCAGGGTCAAAGACATGCCCGGAAAAAGGAAGCACAGGTTGCCTCGGGATCTGTGGCCGTGCTTTTTCCAGACAGGGTCTTGGGAACTTCAGTTTTTGTGTGTGTTTGTTTGAGATGGAGTTTTGCTCTTGTTGCCCAGGCTGGAATGCGGTGATGTGATCTCAGCTCACTGCAACCTCCTCGTCCCAGGTTCAAGTGATTCTCCTGCCTCAGCCTCCCGAGTAGCTGGGACTACAGGAACCTGCCACTACACCTGGCTAAGTTTTTGTATTTTTAGTAGAGATGGAGTTTAACCATGTTGGCCAGGCTGGTCTCAAACTCCTGACCTCAGGTGATCCACCCACCTTGGCTTCCCAAAGTGCTGGAATTACAGGCGTGAGCCACAGTGCCGGGCTGGAATGTCAATATTTAAAGGGGAAAAAGTGAGCAGTAGGGAAAGGAGGAAAGGAAAAAAGAGGTGTGGGGTAGGCAGGCAGCGAGGTGAGCGGCTGTGCCCTTCTGAGGCTTTGGTGAGTGCTCGGTGAATCTTTGCACATAGGCCCAAGGAAACCTGCCAGGTGACAGCCATCTGGGAAGAAAAGGAAGGCCCGTTGTTTTCCATGACTCAGTTCCCAAGCTTAGCTTCCCCTCCGCACAGTGAGTTTGGGGTCCCGAGACCCTGATTTTCCCATTTGACCCCTCTATAAGGAAAACACACATGTGGACAGCAGTCAGGGTGGCCACAGCCCCTCCCTAGTGCCTCCGTGCCTTCAAAGGCTCCGGAAGCTTGGCCCGGTCCCTGGGGGCGAGACCAGGAATGAATAAAGTGGACCTTTCCTTCACTGAGTTCTCGGAGGCTGGAGTCGAAGGGGAGCTGCCGCACAGACGATGGTGCCACAGCTTGGCGCTCCTGAGCCTGTGACTCAACTTCCGTCTGCACCATCATCTCGGCTGCTGTGTTCAGATGGGGACATTGAGGGGCTGCCCAAGTGCTAGGGTCAGGGCCCAGTGTCTGTGGGGGTGTCCGCAAGCTTTGCCAATTTATGCCTAGACACCCTCTTTCCATCTCCTCTGTTCAAAGTGACCCACAAGAGCTGCTTCTCAGGCAGAACAGTCCTCTCCGGAGCCAGGTGGACGAGCCCGTCTGTATTCTCAGAGCCCATACACCCACTGAGTGCTTGTATGAGATACAGATGCTCCCACCCTCTCTTGACCCAGTGACTAGAAATGGTGGGTAGGTCCAGTGATCTGTGCTGCAGCCTGCAGGGGGTTCTGATGGACAAGGAAGTCTGAGGACCACTGGGTCGGAGACTCATGCGCCCCTGGCCCTCCAGGGCCCATCTGCTCCTGCAGAGAGATGGAAGGTGTGTGGGCAGCATTACAGGGCTCTGGAATACGGTCTGCATCCCCTCCCGAGAGAAGGGAGGCATGCACATGGCATTACCAGGCTCCTTGACGTGGTCTGTACCCCCTCCCAAAACCCCTCCAAAACCCAGACCATCCCTGTGCTGTCTGAATCTACGCCCCGCCTCTCCACGTCTCTCTTTCCTCGTGAGAACTCCCTCACCTCTCTCCCCACAGTTATTCCAAAGCCTGTTTCCCCTTATTTCCCAAAGGCCCCCTTGAAATCAACTTTCTCCACTTTCCAAATTGGCAGACAGAGAGAAAACATGTTTTTCTTCCCCAGTTGAATTGCTGCTTCTGCAGATGCCATGCCTCAATCTCTGGTTCCGTGTGCCCGGTCAGATTTCGGAGGAGCCCATGGAGGGCAGAGGTCACACCACCTGAGTTCGGCAGCGTGAGCCTGGCACCGGGAGGCACCTCGTCCGCCTGTGGCTTTAGCCAGATCTGCCTGCCCGCAAGGGCTGGAGAGACACAGGATCCAGATTTAACGAGATGATTAACAGGGTCCCAAACATAAGGCACTGATATCTGCAGTGTCCTGATGGAATCTTCCGGAATCAGCAGCGTCTAAGAGTTACAGGCGGGGAAGTCAGTCTGCCCCGAGCTCCTTGTGCTTTAACCAAGGACAGCTCCAGAGCCAGCCCTGCAGCCTGAGACAGAAGACGAGGGAGAGGGAAATAGCCGCTGGGTCACCCAACATTAGCTCAGATCGTTTACCATAAAAGCAAACATCCCTGCAAAATGCTTAGCTGTCCGCGAGTAAGAACTGGGCATATCAGCTGCCTAAGGTGATTCTCTGCAACCTGGAGAAAGAATGAGATAAGGAATAACTCGTCAGATACCCTGTGAAATGAAAGAAGCATTAGTGTTCAGAACTGCAGGGTTCAGGCAGGCACCGATCTAAAATCGCGCGAGAGCCTATGGCTGCCGCCTGAACGCACCCCAAACACAGCGTCTGAAAGCAACACAAATGCGTCCTCTGGCAGGTCTGTGGTCAGAAGTCCTGGCTGAGGTCATGTGGGCCGGGCCGGGTCTTTTCCTGGACACTCTGCAGGTGCCTCCACCTCCTGCCTTTCCCAATCTCTGAGCTCTGAAAGCTTCCTGAGTCCCAGAACGGTGGGTCCAGTTCCTCCACATCACAGCACTCTGACCTCCTCGTCTGCTTCCCTCTTCCACGTTGTGCCACCGTACTCCAGCCTGGTGACAGAATGAGACTTCATCAAAAAAAAAAAAAAAAAAAAAAAAAAGAAGGAGAAATTAATACATTCTAAGGAAAAAGATACTGAGGGAGTTCATGATTACCAGATTGCTTTTTATGGGACTTCTTCAGGCTGAAATAAAAGGACACGAGATAATAACTCAAATCTGCATGGAGAGGCTGGGCACAGTGGCTCACGCCTGTAATCCTGCACTTTGGGAGGCTTGAGGGATCTGTGGGGATCGCTCCTGTGTGAGGCCCCTAGGAAATGGGCCTCGCCATATGGTGAGCTTGAGCCCGGACACAGATCCCTGGTTGGGGGAGTTGAGCTGAGGGAAAGCAGGAACTGAGAGAGGGACTATGTTATTCAAAATAATTAACAGACATTACTTTATGAATATGAGGACTTGGGAGGCATTGTGTCTACTTTTGGCTCCTTATGGTTTATTGCTTGATTGTGTTCATTTTGGACCCTTGTTACCTTCATTGTAAAATATTAACTTAAGTATTTACACTTGGTAACTTACTGTAACTTACTGGGTGTAACTGTAACTTACTTCCCATAACTTACTGGGCGTGACTGTAACTTACTTACCTTGACCTATTGGGCGTAACCTACTTACTGGAAGTAACCTACTGACTGGAAGTAACCTACTTACTGGGCTTAACTTACTTACTGGGCGTAACTTAGTGGGCGTAACTTGCTTACTGTAACTTAAGTATGTTGATCTGGCGTAAACAACATTAACTTCAGAAAAGTATATAATGGAACATATTGCAAAAATAAAATTGCTGCATGAGCATAGCGCATGTGGCCTTCCAGACCTTGCTGTTTTTCTTTCTTCTTTTTTTCCGGCGCACGCTCTCTTCCAGGTTTGGGACCCTCTCGCTGGACGAGATTCCCGGGCTCACGTTCAGCTCACAACAGAGGCTGAGGTGGGCACGTCACTTGAGCTCATGAGTTTGAGACCAGCCTGGGCAACATGGAGAAACCCTGTCTCTACCAAAACCCAAGAAGTTAGCTGGGAGCGGTGGTGCGTGCTTGTGGGAGAACGGCTGGAGCCTGGGAGGTGGATGTTGCAGTGGCCCCAGACGGCAGCACGGCATTCCCACCTGAGCGGCAGAGTGAGGGAGACCCCGCCTCGGAAACAAGCAAGATTCTGCACGGAGGCGAAAAAGGAACCAGTAAAAGTAAGTTCACAGGGAAATTTAAACTACAGGATCAGTAAAGTTTTTGACTGTGACTTTCAACTCCTACGTCTGCAGAACAGAAAGACCCACGAGAAGCAGGCCTCCTGCCAGGTGCCCGAGCGTCTCTGCTCAGCCTGCTGGCCTGGTGTGTGGCTCCTCACCTCTCAAGTCTGTACAGTATCGGCTGGGCCCGGTCACGTTTTTGAATTCAAAATTGAAGTCGGGGGCCGGGCGCGGCGTCTCATGCCTGTAATCCCCGCACTTTGGGAGGCCGACACGGGTGGATCACGAGGTCAAGAGATCGAGACCATCCCGGTCAACATGGTGAAACTCCGTCTCTACTAAAAATACAAAAATTAGCTGGGCATGGTGACGCGTGCCTGTAATCCCAGCTACTCAGGAGGCTGAGGCAGGAGAATTGCCTGAACCCGGGAGGCGGAGGTTGCGGTGAGCTGAGATTGCGCCATTGCACTCCAGCCTGGGTAACAAGAGCGAAACTCTGTCTCAAAAAAAAAAAAAAAAATGAAGTCAGATGGCGTGGTTATAAAAATATCCGCTCTTCGACTTGTTCATCTTGGTAGGAGGCGAAGAACACTGACGTGCCCCCCCTCCCCAAACTCTTAATGAGGGCTTTACGACACACGGATAATAAATCTGACTTCTAAGCCTTGACAGCAGCAATTAGCCCTGGCCACTCTATTTGCATTCGCACCCTGGAAAGGACGCCTGGGGCCCCCAGCCACCCCCTGCACACAGCAGATGTCCGCCTCCCCGTCAGCAGGAAGCGTGTCTCTGGTCAGCCAGTGGCGAAGCAGCCCCTTTTGCCGACCTCATAAGCACTGATGGATTGTTGCTGTTTAAGTGGCATCCTGCGGCAGCTCAGGGCCCCGTGGCAGGGGCAGCTCCTACCGCAGATGCCAGCCAAGGAGATATCTTGTTCATGAACTCTTACAGCTCCTGCTTCTCTGAATGCGTTGGGAGATCATTTCATCAATGCCTTGAACAGACTGTCCTGTCCTCCCATCGGACCCCTGAGAAGTCTCCCCTTATTACGGGCCGTTTTCTGCAAAGTTTTTAGGGGGAAAGGAAACCCTCCTACCAAAATGAATCACCCCCTTTTCTGTTCTCACACTGAATATTTAACAAATGAAGTGATTTAGAAGCCATTTAAAATGTCATTGGAGAGGCTGGGCCCTAGAAACCAGCTTGAGGGACAGTGTGGCCCACTGGCCTGCCCCAGGCAGGTGTCCAGCCCGGCAACTCTGTGACAGGGACCTTTCGAGGTGGATGGACAAGGTGGGAGGTGATTTCTGCGGGGTCAGCGTGGACCTGCCATTTCACAAGTGGGCCCTGATCCCTCCTGGAGAGATGAAATCGGGTGAATGTGGCCACGCAGCCTGGAGGATGAGGAACACATTTATTCATTTATTACTTACTTATTTTCAGATGGAGTTTTGCTTTTGTCACCAGGCTGGAGTGCAGTGGTGCGATCCTGGCTCACTGCAAACTCCGTCTCCCAGGTTCAAGGGATTCTCCTGCCTCAGCCTCCCAGGAAGCTGGGGTCACAGGCGTGGGCCACCTCACCTGGCTCATTTTGTGTTTTTAGTAGAGACAGGGTTTCTCCATGTTGGTGAGGACCATGAATAAAGAAGTGCAGGACTGTCAGGACAAGGAGTTCTGTGGAATTATAAAAAATTAATTTCTACACCAATGTTCCCAAGAGACACAAGTGCCTTCCCAGGCACCTGCATCCCCACTTCATGCTGAGTCCTCTTCCATCCACTGAGGAAGGTCCGGGTCACAGGGGTGCCTGGGCTGGAGGGGCACGGATGCTCGGCATCCTGGTCAGTTTCATGAACACGCGAGGTTCAGCTTGTATCCCAACTCCTGCCATAGCTTCAGAGAGATCCTGAGAGGATGGCTCCAAGCCAGGAAGGCAAATATGGCCTGCCCACGTCATGACCACGTCCAAGGCCAGGTGGAATGTGGTCGGCTGTGCCTTCCCAACAATCACCCTGAATGTGTGCCAGACGGCATACAGGCCGCAAGGGTCGGACACCTGGCCCTCCAGGAAGTCCTGGAGGGAAGTAGACCCCGGGACATCAGGCGGTGGCTCCTGGTCTGGTTCAGGCCATGGGCACGGGCACACGGGGTGATGCTAGGCAGGATGGGCGTGGTCCCGAAACAGCAGCACGCAGCCCTCGGGAACTCTGAGCGGGGAGATTCCCTCCACAGAGGGTCCTCCCCGAAGCTTCCCAGAGAGGGGCTCCTCCTTCGAGGGTGTGCTCTTTAGACCCGAGGCCTCAGGGCCTGAGTCACCGCGCTGGGACGGGTGCCCAAGAGCAGGTGTGCGCTCACAGGGGACTTGCTGACGTGGGGTGGGGGTCGGTGGCAGGACCCTGGCTGCTTCAGAGGAGTTGCTCTGCGAAGACCCCTCAGGGCTCCTCAGAGCCACCCCCGCTTCCCCTCACTGCAGGGGAGATGGTTTCCTGGAAATCGCTGCTCATGTCTCCAGGGAGTAAAAGCTTTTTGTGCCTGTCAGTTTGAGCCGCTGTGGAACATGGTGTCCTCTGTGTGGCCTCGCTGTGGGACGTGGTGTCCTCTGTGTGGCCTCGCTGTGGGACGTGGTGTCCTCTGTGTGGCCTCGCTGTGGGACGTGGTGTCCTCTGTGTGGCCTCGCTGTGGGACGTGGTGTCCTCTGTGTGGCCTCGCTGTGGGATGTGGTGTCCTCTGTGTGGCCTCGCTGTGGGACGTGGTGTCCTCTGTGTGGCCTCGATCACCCCACACAGCTTTCCTTTCACCTCTGGAAAAAACCTGGATGCTGGGGACAAAAGTCTCCAGAACAGCTCAGCGGGTGGCAGAT
The DNA here is from genome assembly GCF_049354715.1 of Callithrix jacchus. Lineage (NCBI taxonomy): Eukaryota > Metazoa > Chordata > Mammalia > Primates > Cebidae > Callithrix > Callithrix jacchus. The sequence goes on along the minus strand of NC_133502.1, from coordinate 217,970,133 downwards.
GCACCTGCCTCAGATATCTGCAGAGGTTCGGGGAGCTCGGAGGGGCGGGGACTTGGATCTTGTGGTGCTGGTGTACTCATCTGATGAAAAGCCTGTGTCCACGTCCGCGTGAGCTTGACGCATCGTCTCAAAAGAGTAGGAGACAAATCCTCCCAACTTTGGCCATCAGAGACAGTCAAGATTAATCGACTTGTATTTGCTGTTAGTGGGAGGATTGCAAGTTGCTTACTGATTCTTGCCGACAAATATGATGTGAAATAACATACCATGAACAGCACAAAGTGTGTATAAAGTCTACATAAAGGGTGCACGGCCGGACGCAGTGGCTCACGCCTGTAATCCCAGTACTTTGGGAGGCTGAGGTGGGAGGATCACCTGAGGTCAGGAGTTCAAGACCAGCCGGACCAACATGGTGATACCCAGTCTCCACTAAAAATGCAAACATTAGCCAGGTGTGGTGGCGGGCACCTGCAGTCCCCTACTCGGGAGGCTGAGCCAGGAGAATTGCTTGAATTCTGGAGGTGGATGTTGCAGTGAGCCGAGATCACACCACTGCACTCCAGCCTGGGGGACAAGAGCGAGACTTCATCTCAGAAAAAAAGGATACGCAAGCCATATTTAAAATCTCAATATAAAATGTGTAGAAAACTCACTCAAAAACTCAGTTCTGGGCCCTGAAGGAAGACCCTGTATGGGTGAACATAACGTGCAGGGCACCAGTGCATCCCAAGTCCTCCCAGCTCAGTTCTGCCCTGAGCCCCAGTTCAGCCAGGCTTCCCCAGGGGCCTGATGCGCACACTTTAACTGGGGCTCTGGGGTGGATGCAAAGGCTGACTCTGAAAGCAAAAGACCCAAGAAGGAACGCTTGCTTCAGCAGATATGAAGAGTTCCCCAAATCACAGTCATGACGATGAGCGTGATCATCGCAGCATGAACAGTGAGCTAACCCTAAATAATGAGGACCTGCAGATGGCAACAGGAGTTAACGGTGATGGTTCACGCTGGTGCCAACGTGATTGGGTGGGAGGACGCAGAGTATCGATCCTGGGCGTGTCTGTGAGGGCGTCGCCAGAGGAGATCAACATCTGAATCCGTGGGCTGGGACAGGCAGATCCACCCTCAATCTGGGTGGGCACCATCTCATCACTTGCCAGCGCAGCTGGGACATAGGGCAGGTAAAGGAACGTGAAAAGGACACACAGGCCTGTATCTGTCTCCCGCGCTGGATGCCTCCTGCCCTCAAACATCGAACTCCGAGTTCTTCGGTTTTGGGCCTCCGACTGGCTCTCCTTGCTCCACGGCCTGCAGATGGCCTATGGCGGGGCCTCGTGAGTTCATAACAAACTCCTCTTTTTGTACATCTGTCCTGTTAGTTCCGACCCTCTAGAGAAACCCGACCCGTACACTGGGGCAAGGAGGATCCCCCGTCGGTACTGAGGGTGACGCCGGGTAACTCTGGAGGAAGGGACACACGGATTCCCACCTGATCCCACGTGTGAAAATGGATTTCAGGTGGATTCAGGCTTGAATGCACATGGCATAACGTTAAGCTGACAGGACACTGGGAGGACCGATATCCCGGAAGCCTGAGGGCAGGGAGAACGGGCCGCCTCGAGGCGAGACCCGCGACTGTTCCGTCAACACCGAAGGCCCGTCTTCAGTAGGCGGTGCTACCGCCGAAGACCGGCAGGAAGAAAGCAGAATGCCGGCCGGGGACAAGTGTCACAGCTATGGGGGTGATTCTTACGTTCAGAAGGAAGAAGACGAAAGCCCGATGGGAAACGGGGGGAAAAGCTCAAGGTGAACTGAATAACGCCGGGCTTCCCAGGCTCATCTGAAATACAGAACACGTCCTCCTCGCCACCACTGCCGAGGTGAGAAGCACTTTCCTCCCTCGGAGTGGTCCCGGTGAGCATGGGTGGGTGGGGAGTGCAGGGTGGTGGGGGCCTAGTGAACTCAGAGCCCCGTGGCACCACCCTGCAGTGGGCTGACTCTGCCGGCTCCGTGTGGCCCCTGACCTGGCGTCACCTCTCCCGGGACCGCCCCGAGGGAATAGGAGTCAGAAGTCACCTGAGCCTGTGTCCTGGGCGACCTGAGCCCAGGGTATGATGGCTCCATCAGATGCTGGGCAGGGCTTGGGGGCACATGGTCCATTCAGTGCAGGACAGGGATGAAAGCAGCACAGAGTCCTCCTGTCAGCTGGAAATGAACTTCAACACCAACCCCCCGAATCTCACACACGGGTGAGTGCACGTCAGCACACCACAGAGTGAAACGCACACCCCTCCGGAGCATCCACCCCAACCCCCCGAATCTCACACACGCGTAAGTGCACGTCAGCACACCGCAGAGTGAAACACACACCCCTCCGGAGCGTCCACCCCAACCCCCCGAATCTCACACACGGGCGAGTGCACGTCAGCACACCGCAGAGTGAAACACACACCCCTCCGGAGCGTCCACCCCAACCCCCCGAATCTCACACACGCGTAAGTGCACGTCAGCACACCGCAGAGTGAAACACACACCCCTCCGGAGCATCCACCCCAACCCCCCGAATCTCACACACGCGTAAGTGCACGTCAGCACACCGCAGAGTGAAACACACACCCCTCCGGAGCGTCCACCCCAACCCCCCGAATCTCACACACGGGCGAGTGCACGTCAGCACACCGCAGAGTGAAACACACACCCCTCCGGAGCGTCCACCCCAACCCCCCGAATCTCACACAGGCAAGTGCACGTCAGCACACCACAGAGTGAAACACACACCCCTCCGGAGCGTCCACCCCAACCCCCCGAATCTCACACAGGCAAGTGCACGTCAGCACACCACAGAGTGAAACACACACCCCTCCGGAGCGTCCACCCCAACCCCCCGAATCTCACACAGGCAAGTGCACGTCAGCACACCGCAGAGTGAAACACACACCCCTCCGGAGCGTCCACCCCAACCCCCCGAATCTCACACACGGGCGAGTGCACGTCAGCACACCGCAGAGTGAAACACACACCCCTCCGGAGCGTCCACCCCAACCCCCCGAATCTCACACAGGCAAGTGCACGTCAGCACACCACAGAGTGAAACACACACCCCTCCGGAGCGTCCACCCCAACCCCCTGAATCTCACACACGGGTAAGTGCACGTCAGCACACCGCAGAGTGAAACGCACACCCCTCCGGAGCGTCCACCCCAACCCCCCGAATCTCACACACAGGCAAGTGCACGTCAGCACACCACAGAGTGAAACACACACCCCTCCGGAGCATCCACCCCAACCCCCCGAATCTCACACACGGGTAAGTGCACGTCAGCACACCGCAGAGTGAAACACACACCCCTCCGGAGCGTCCACCCCAACCCCCCGAATCTCACACAGGTAAGTGCACGTCAGCACACTGCAGAGTGAAACACACACCCCTCCAGAGCGTCCACCCCAACCCCCGAATCTCACACAGGTAAGTGCACGTCAGCACACCGCAGAGTGAAACACACACCCCTCCGGAGCATCCACCCCAACCCCCCGAATCTCACACACGGGCAAGTGCACGTCAGCACACCACAGAGTGAAACACACACCCCTCCGGAGCGTCCACCCCAACCCCCAAATCTCACACACGGGTGAGTGCACATCAGCACACCGCAGAGTGAAACACACACCCCTCCGGAGCATCCACCCCAACCCCCCGAATCTCACACAGGCAAGTGCACGTCAGCACACCACAGAGTGAAACACACACCCCTCCGGAGCGTCCACCCCAATCCCCGAATCTCACACACGGGTAAGTGCACGTCAGCACACTGCAGAGTGAAACGCACACCCCTCCGGAGCGTCCACCCCAACCCCCCGAATCTCACACACGGGTAAGTGCACGTCAGCACACCACAGAGTGAAACACACACCCCTCCGGAGCGTCCACACCAACCCCCCGAATCTCACACAGGCAAGTGCACGTCAGCACACTGCAGAGTGAAACACACATCCCTCCAGAGCGTCCACCCCAACCCCCCAAATCTCACACACGGGTGAGTGCACGTCAGCACACCGCAGAGTGAAACGCACACCCCTCCAGAGCGTCCACCCCAACCCCCCGAATCTCACACACGGGTGAGTGCACGTCAGCACACCGCAGAGTGAAACACACACCCCTCCGGAGCGTCCACCCCAACCCCCGAATCTCACACACAGGCAAGTGCACGTCAGCACACCGCAGAGTGAAACACACACCCCTCCGGAGCGTCCACCCCAACCCCCCGAATCTCACACACGGGTAAGTGCACATCAGCACACCACAGAGTGAAACACACACCCCTCCGGAGCGTCCACCCCAACCCCCCGAATCTCACACAGGCAAGTGCACGTCAGCACACCACAGAGTGAAACGCACACCCCTCCAGAGCGTCCACCCCAACCCCCCGAATCTCACACAGGCAAGTGCACGTCAGCACACTGCAGAGTGAAACACACACCCCTCCGGAGCGTCCACCCCAACCCCCGAATCTCACACACAGGCAAGTGCACGTCAGCACACCGCAGAGTGAAACACACACCCCTCCGGAGCGTCCACCCCAACCCCCCGAATCTCACACACGGGTAAGTGCACATCAGCACACCACAGAGTGAAACACACACCCCTCCGGAGCGTCCACCCCAACCCCCCGAATCTCACACAGGCAAGTGCACGTCAGCACACCACAGAGTGAAACGCACACCCCTCCAGAGCGTCCACCCCAACCCCCCGAATCTCACACAGGCAAGTGCACGTCAGCACACTGCAGAGTGAAACACACACCCCTCCAGAGCGTCCACCCCAATCCCCGAATCTCACACACGGGTAAGTGCACGTCAGCACACTGCAGAGTGAAACACACACCCCTCCGGAGCATCCACCCCAACCCCCCGAATCTCACACAGGCAAGTGCACGTCAGCACACCACAGAGTGAAACACACACCCCTCCGGAGCGTCCACCCCAATCCCCGAATCTCACACACGGGTAAGTGCACGTCAGCACACTGCAGAGTGAAACGCACACCCCTCCGGAGCGTCCACCCCAACCCCCGAATCTCACACACGGGTAAGTGCACGTCAGCACACTGCAGAGTGAAACACACACCCCTCCGGAGCATCCACCCCAACCCCCCGAATCTCACACACGGGTAAGTGCATGTCAGCACACCACAGAGTGAAACACACATCCCTCCAGAGCATCCACCCCAACCCCCCAAATCTCACACACGGGTGAGTGCACGTCAGCACACTGCAGAGTGAAACACACACCCCTCCGGAGCATCCACCCCAACCCCCAAATCTCACACACGGGTAAGTGCACGTCAGCACACCACAGAGTGAAACACACACCCCTCCGGAGCGTCCACCCCAACCCCCCGAATCTCACACACTGGTAAGTGCACGTCAGCACACCACAGAGTGAAACACACACCCCTCCGGAGCGTCCACCCCAACCCCCCGAATCTCACACACAGGCAAGTGCACGTCAGCACACCACAGAGTGAAACACACACCCCTCCGGAGCGTCCACTCCAACCCCCAAATCTCACACACGGGTAAGTGCACGTCAGCACACCATAGAGTGAAACACACACCCCTCCGGAGCGTCCACCCCAACCCCCCGAATCTCACACACGGGTAAGTGCACGTCAGCACACTGCAGAGTGAAACACACACCCCTCCGGAGCATCCACCCCAACCCCCCGAATCTCACACACGGGTAAGTGCATGTCAGCACACCACAGAGTGAAACACACATCCCTCCAGAGCATCCACCCCAACCCCCCAAATCTCACACACGGGTGAGTGCACATCAGCACACTGCAGAGTGAAACACACACCCCTCCAGAGCGTCCACCCCAACCCCCCGAATCTCACACACGGGCAAGTGCATGTCAGCACACCGCAGAGTGAAACACACACCCCTCCGGAGCGTCCACCCCAACCCCCTGAATCTCACACACGGGCAAGTGCACGTCAGCACACTGCAGAGTGAAACACACACCCCTCCGGAGCGTCCACTCCAACTCCCCAAATCTCACACACGGGCAAGTGCACATCAGCACACCACAGAGTGAAACACACACCCCTCCAGAGCGTCCCGGGGAGACCTGGCTGTTGTTTTGGAACTGCTGCTTCCCCATCACCAGTGCCTTGTGGGAGCGTCCCCACGTCTCCGGGTCTAGCAGGTGCATGGGGAGGGCTGAGCACCTGGGCCTTGCTGCAGGTCCCAGAGCAGCGTCCTCCTCCCCTGCCCCCAGCCTTTGGGCTGAAGCCCCTGAGGGGAGCCACACCAAGGCAGAAGCAATTATTTGAGAGACCAAAGCTTTGCTACCTGGATAGAAATCCTGCTGATAGTGTAGCTGAATCCAAGGACGACACAGTCTGTAGGAACCGACGTCAGACGTGTGCTGAAGGCAGGATTTCTGTTCCTAGGGTGAGTCTTGGAGACTCTAAAGCAGAGGTCACAGGGTGGCATGGGAGGGGTGGTTTTGGGGCACAGGGGCAGTTGTTTCTTAGTAGTTTAATGGTTTTATTTTAAAAGATATTACAAGGAATATAACTAGGTCATCAAACCTGTAATTTGACAATGATACTAAGTTTTCTTCAAAATAAAAGTAAGACAAAAAATGAGTCGACCGAGAGGAAAACAATGTAAGTTTCAGCGCGTGAAGGTAAGAGGAGAGGAGGCAGACGTGCTGCTCCGCGGTGAGTGGCGGGACAGGTGTGTGTCCCGGAGGCTAATTGAGTTGACCTTCTGCAGAGTGTTGCCCGATACGGCCCAATTAAATATTGAAGGATTCACAGCAAAAAGGTCTGTTTCTGTTTTACTTCTGAGACGATCCCGGTTAGTGACAATAAAACCAAACTGTCAGCTACGAGGCAATGTAGCCTTCGGTTTAATTACTGAGTCGGCCACTTTGGAACCTCAGAGGCATTTCCAGTGACACAGGAACGAGGACCTGAAAGCGTGATGCTTGGCCTCGGCATGTGTTGAAAATCAAGGAGACATTTGCACACTTTTCATTTTTGCCAGAACATTTTCATACACGGTGATGGATTTTGAACCAATTTCTTTCCAGTAACGTAAACTGTAATCCTATTTAGAGTTCATCTACCCCATAATTTGCTGAGGGATCTGTGGGGATCGCGCCCGTGTGAGGCCCCCGGGAAATGGGCCTTGCCATACGGTGAGCTTGAGCCCGGATATAGAACCCCGGTTGGGGGAGTTGAGCTGAGGGAAAGCAGGAACCGAGAGAGGGACTATATGTTATTCAAAATAATTAACAGACATTACTTTATGGATATGAGGACTTGGGAGGCATTGTGTCCACTTTCGGCTCCTTATGGTTTATTGCTTGATTGTGTTCATTTTGGACCCTTGTTACCTTCATTGTAAAATATTAATTTAAGTACTTACACTTGGTAACTTACTTACCGTAACTTACTGGGTGTAACTGTAACCTACTTACCATAACTTACTGGGCATAACTGACTTACTGGGTTTAACTTACATGCTGGGCATAACTTACTTACTGGGCGTAACTGACTTACTAGGCGTAACTTACTTACTGGGCGTAACTTGCTTACTGTGACTTAAGTACGCTGATCTGGCATAAACAACTTTAACTTCAGAAAAGTATATAATGGAACATATTGCAAAAATAAAATTGCTGACATAGCCTAAGCCAGCCCTCCAGACTCCGCTTTTCTCTTTTCTTTCACTTCCGCGCACTCTCTCCCTCAGGTTGAACGAGACATCTACGTTGGCGGTCTCGGGGACTCCTGCAGGTCCGTAGTCCCCCGCAGACGTGCCGGACCCCAACAATTTGCAATACATTTAAAAAGTTATAGTGACACGACCGATAGAACTTACACATTTGCTTTTGAGACGGAGTCTCCCTCTGTCTCCCGGGCTGGAGTGCAGTGGCATGATTTCGACTCACTACAAACTCTGCCTCTCGGGTTCAAGGGATTCTCGTGCCTCAGCCTCTTGAGTAGCTGGGATTACCGGCATGCGCCACCACACCCGGCTAATTTTTGTATTTTTAGTAGACACAGGGTTTCACCATGTTGGCCAGGCCGGTCTTGAACTCCTGACCTCAGGTGACCTGCCTGTCTCGGCCTCCCAAAGTGCTGGGATTACAGGCGTGAGCCACCGCGCCCGGCCAAACTTAAACAATTTTTAATAACAATCTCAAAATTACTCTGCAGAGTGGAAAATGGAAGTATTTGATCATCACTGACGGTCGTAAAAGTTTCACATTTTTAGGTCGTAAATCATACATGTATATTTTACTTCTAACTAAAAATGTTTTAGTTTAATATTTTTATAGATTTTTCAACTTCCATAGGCATTTTATTTTGAATAAGCCTGTATCAGCGATAATGCATCAGAGCGTTGGCGTGGGGTAACTCCTGCTGAGGGCCACACATTTGGGCAAGTTCTGAAGGTCAGTGCCTTCACCTGTACAGAGTCAGGTTCCATCTGGCACAGGCAGGGTTTGATGGAGGGCTGCTTCCCGGCACACGACTGCTTCCTTCACACTAGCTTCCGTGGCAGGTGCCTTTGGACCTGATTCTTCATGGGAACCAGTGATGGCAAGACACTGAGCCCCCTTTCCAGGTACCTGTGCACCCCATCTTGGGTCTCTGCAAGTCTTCCAGGCCCCACAAGGTGAGAACCTTGGCCTGACTCCCAAATTTGGACTCCAAATCGTGTCTGCTCTCAGCTGGTCTGTGAAGGACTTCATTTAACATGGGCTTAAGATTTCCTTATGTAGGTCATTGGTTTGTGAGATGTGAGAAATCAGCACAATTAGTGACACACATGGCGGGAGACCGGCAGTGTGCTGTCTGGGGCCTGGGCCCGTGGGTGGTGCTGGCTGCTGCCCGAGCACCCAGCCAGGTGCCAGCGTCTCTGGCGTGTGGAGGGTGGGAGGTGAGGAGGGACAGGATCGCTCAGGGAAGCTCCTGTCATCAGGGGTGGGCAGATTCCTGGGATTCAATTTGGCTATTGTGTTTTTTTTATTTTTTATTTTTTTGAGATGGAGTTTCGCTCTTGTTACCCAGGCTGGAGTGCAATGGTGCGATCTCGGCTCACTGCAACCTCCGCCTCCTGGGTTCAGGCAATTCTCCTGCCTCAGCCTCCTGAGTAGCTGGGATTACAGGCACGTGCCACCATGCCCAGCTGATTTTTTGTATTTTTAGTAGAGACAGGGTTTCACCGCGTTGACCAGGATGGTCTCGATCTCTTGACCTCGTGATCCACCTGCCTGGGCCTCCCAAAGTGCTGGGATTACAGGAGTGAGCCACTGCGCCCGGCCTGGCTATTGTGTTTTAAGTTGACTTTTGATTTGTAAATTAAGAGGAATGAGCTCTATTGGGGCAGCCAGGGAGCTGTGGCTTTGGGTCTCCAGCATGCCTTTGCTCTGATAAGAGGGGCTGCCACCGGAAGACGCAGGACGGGGGTCACAGACAGCAGTCCCGGACCAGTGGCGGCTCCTGTGTCAGGAGCAGGGAGTGGGAGCTGGAGGCAGGAGAAACTGCCGGACCTTCCCGGGGAGAGAGGTGTGACGGGTCCCCAGGGCTGTTTGTGGATAGAACCTGCTTTGCTTCAGCGAGAGCATGGAAGAGACCCAGAGACGCAGCAGGTACAGTAACATCAGATAAAATAAACCACAGAAGGCCGTGCGCACCCGCACTCTCTATTCCTAAGGAGAGGAGTCATGATTTTCATACAAACAAAGGAATCAGAGAAAAAGATACGACTTCTGACGTGTAGCTGTTGTGGGAACTTCGTGTTAGGAATTAAATCCAAGGGAGAGAACAGCAACTATTTCTGGCGAATTTGACTGTGGCATAACAAATAAATAAAAAATAGGAATTACTAAAATAACAGGACAGCAGACAAGCAATGACTGACGCGAAGCCAGGTTACTGAGATAAATGAGTCCCTTAACGTCGAAAGAAAGCTTTAATAGGACAGTGGGCAAAGGGCCTGTTCATTCATTCACTCACCTTTGACTCCTGGACCAGGTACCTCCCCCAGCCCTGGCTCCAGGTGCCCGGCGGACACGCTGCTCCATGGAGCCGGGGTTCCATGCAGGCTGGGACACAGGCAGGCAGCACACACAGAAATAAACAAATCCAACGAGACTTTGTTGGTGAAAGATGCTAAGAAAGAAAAAGTGAACCAAAATACCGGGTGGCTTGTGAGCGGTGTTCTGGGCTGGACGTGGGCTCAAGGAGACCCCCAGGCAGACCTCACATTTGGGTGGATGAAGGGAGGGAGGGAGGAGGGCAGGGGAGGTGGGAGAGACCAAAGACCGGGCTGAGCTTGGGCTATGGAGGAGCAGCCAAGGAGGCCGGGACAGAAGGAACCAGATGCTGGGGGAAGGAGGAGAGGAGCGCCAGGCTGGGGTGGGCGGGCCACACACAGGGCCTGGGGCGCTGAAGGAGCCCGTGGTTAACTGCTCCTGGGTGGGCTCGTCCTTCTTGGCTGCTGCGCGATGGCTGGAAGGGGCCAGGGATGGGAGGGAGGGGCTGGATTTCTCCAGTCCGGGTGAGCATATAAGCAGCAATGCCCACGGTTTTTCTTCCACTTTCTTTTAAACCCAATAATAGCAGGGCTTTTGGAAAAGTGGCACAGTCATATAGTGGGCCTGAGATTTCCAGCTTTTTTTTTTTCCAGGAGGAGATTTGAAAATATGCAATGAAAGCCTTAAAAAGCCTCAAACCATTAGCCTTTTTTGTTATATTATGCTCAAGAAATTTTATTCTGAGGGAATATTGATAGATCTGCTAATGGATTATGCAAAGATACAGTTATACGAATGTTCAATGCAGTGTTGTTTATAATAATGGAAATTAGAAACAACCTAAGTATTGTATTTGACTCATTCACAAACCCATATTCATAAAACGGAATATTGTGCCTCCATAAAAATGGCGTTTTGGAAGGGTGTCTCATAAAATGGAGAGCGTGCACGCTCGTAAAGACGGGAAACAATTTACAAAACAATATATAATAAATAGAGCTAATGAGGGCAATAAAGTTTCTGCTTGAAATGACAGCAATGTTTTACATCGTTGCTGGGGAGGAGAGAGAAAGTGGAGCATGAAGTGCAGGCAGCAGAACAAGAAGGGACGATGCCCACACGTGATGGCCGGACGCTGGCCCACGCCGCCCCCACGGCAGCCCGGGAGGGCCACCACCGCCTCTGCTGCTCCCAGCCCACGTCCAGGGACTCCCAGCTTCCTTAAGTTCTGTCTCCACTTTCAACTCAGAACCAACCAGAGAATGCCCAATGTGCCCCCGGCTGATGGCATAGGATGCCCCCTTCTAGGGAGTGCCCAGCTTCCCCTGGGCCTTGGCCTCCGATCAGGGGAGGCTGGAGCTGACCCTGTTCCCTGGTGAAGCCTTCCCTCCCCTGAAATGTCTCTGTTCTCATGTGGGTGGGCTTTGCTTCTCTGTCTCCCGGGAGGTCTTGTTGGACATTGGACAGTGACTGCGCTGCCCCTTCCTGAAGACCCAGCCACCTTGCCTGACTCCAGACCTGCAAAGGCCTCTGCGCCTAGGTGTCTGAGCTGGGGCAGAGTCCCCTCCCTGCAGACCCAGGCACCTGCCCGACCCCAGCCCTCAGAGGCCCCTGTCCCTGGGTGTCCGAGCTGGGGCAGAGTCCCCTCCCTGCAGACCCAGGCACCTGCCCGACCCCAGCCCTCAGAGGCCCCTGTCCCTGGGTGTCCGAGCTGGGGCAGAGTCCCCTCCCTGCAGACCCAGGCACCTGCCCGACCCCAGCCCTCAGAGGCCCCTGTCCCTGGGTGTCCGAGCTGGGGCAGAGTCCCCTCCCTGCAGACCCAGGCACCTGCCAGACCCCAGCCCTCAGAGGCCACTGTCCCTGGGTGTCTGAGCTGGGGCAGAGTCCCCTCCCTGCAGACCCAGGCACCTGCCAGACCCCAGCCCGCAGAGGCCACTGTCCCTGGGTGTCTGAGCTGGGGCAGAGTCCCCTCCCTGCAGACCCAGGCACCTGCCCGACCCCAGCCCGCAGAGGCCCCTGTCCCTGGGTGTCTGAGCTGGGGCAGAGTCGGCAGCAGGTCAGGACTGCAGGAAGGAAACGGTCCTCCACTGTTCAGTCCTGGTTTGAGGCTGGGTTCTGTGCTTGGGTTTGTCATCCTCTGTCGATTCAGGCCCCTCCTTCTGTTCCCCTGGTCCTCCTTGTCTGTGGCAAGCGTATTGTGTTGTGCTGCCTCGAAGTGCTGTTGGCCTCAGGAGAGGCTGAGGTGGACAGGCTCCTGCCCTGCAAGCCTGCTGGGCCTGGATTCACACCCAGCGTGCTGCAGGTCTCACCAGGAGCATGCGCAGACTCTCCACGCTGGGGTCACAGATGGGAATGGTTGAGCTTCTTCTGTCTCAACTTTGTGTCCTGACAGCCTGGCTGTGATCCAGGGACAGTGTCTCCTCTGGTTTTCTGCCTGCTGGGGGCACAGAGTGGGGGGGGTCTGCATTTGGAGCCTGCGACCACCGGGATAGGAGGAGCGGAGGCCTCACAGGGTGGCTGGGCCTCCCTCCTGTCCTCCAGTGGGAAGCTCCCGGCCTCCCTCTTGTCCACTGGGAGGCTCCTGGCCTCCCTCCTGTCCTCCACCGGGAAGCTCCGGGCCTCCCTCCTGCCCTCCACTGGGAAGCTCCCGGCCTCCCTCCTGTTCTCCACTGGGAAGCTCCCGGCCTCCCTCCTGTCCTCCACCGGGAAGCTCTGGGCCTCCCTCCTGTCCTCCAGTGAGAAGCTCTGGGGCTCCCTCCTCTCCTCCACCGGGAAGCTCCCGGCCTCCCTCCTGTCCTCCACCGGGAAGCTCCGGGTCTCCCTCCTGTCCTCCACCGGGAAACACCCTGCTTCTCCTAGGCACTTTTGTCACAATCCTAATTCTTGCACCCGTCTTTCTCAATGCCCGGCCTCCCTCCTCTTCTCGGCCCCCAGTGGCTCCATTTCCCTCCCCACCCGCCTCCTCCCTGTCTCTGCGCCCCTCTCGACTCCTCCCTCCTCTTCCCCATTGCCAGACACCTCCCATCCACCGTGACCCACCTGGGACCCCAGGTACCCAGTGCCCCCAAGGCCCACCCCTCCCACGATCCAGGACGCAGGCAACCGTGGAAGCTGAGTCCTGGACTCACACTGAGAGCTGTAATGAAGAACCTCTCAGCCCAGGCAGGGCCAGTGACTGTTCATAGCGCAGATCTTTGGGGGCTGCTTGCAGCACAGGCTTTCCCGACCTGTGTGGACCTGTACACCCCCCGGTCAGAACCTCAGATCCCAGATCCCGGAGCCAGAAAGCGATTCCCAGGATCCTCTTCCCACCGTAAACCCGAGTGTCAGAAGCCAAAGCAACACGCACAAGATAAAAACCCAAATGCAGGACAACAGCGCATAAAAGTCATAATCCAAAACGTTTCCAGTAAAAATCAATTAAGCCATAATTCAGTTATGCAAATAGGAAAGCAGCGACCGTGGGAGATTTTCAGGGTAGACGTGAACATATTTTCTGACAATATTCAAGACTTAAACAAGGTAGCTCTTTTATCTCATTCTGTTAATAAAATGAAAACTGAAACAGGCGATTCAATTCAAAACCAAAAGTTAGAATGGGTGGGAACTCTGTGGTTGAACCACGCTGCTCAGCAGAATGTTTTCAGAGAACTCAGTGCGGGAGAAAGATGAAGAAACAGAACCGAAAATAAGGTCACAGCCCTGCAGATCTGATAGCCAGGGGGCCACGTCCCAGCCACCGCCTTCCACGGGACGCGATGGACACCATTAGCAGGAGGGACACTGGACAGAGCCAGGGCATGCCCACCTTTCACGAGATCAGTGAGGGAATTCACGAGGACTATGGGCAGCAAACCTGTGAATTGCAGGTAGTTCTGCAGCTTCCGTTTCAATGTCAAAGCCTTCCTCAGAGTCAATGCAGCTTGTAGGACATTGGGGTTTCACATAAGCTACCCACGAGTCCTACCTTCCCGTCCTTGACTGAGGCCCTGGGGGTCCTGCCTGGAAGACGTGCAGGGAAGTATTCCAGGTGGCTACACCCAGAGCGTCACTTAAACTCCCCCATTTTCCCCAGATCCTTGATAGAGACATAAGGACGGTGACATCTTGGGAATGGAGGAGATGAGAGGTTGCCGGGGAGGTGGAGGGGATGGGGAGGGCGGCAGGTGTGGCTCTGAAGGGATGACAGGAGAGGGCCCTGGGTGACGGGTGTCCTGGGTCTTGACCTCGAGGTGTTGCCATCTGGAGGTGACATCGAGCTACTGCCTGACAAGATGCCACCCCCAGGTGAAACCGGACACAGCGTGGACAGGATCTCTCTGCGTCGTGTCAGACACCCACACGGGGCTCTACAATGACCTCAAATTAAAGCCTGTACGCAGATCAGCGAGCAGCGGCTGATCCCTCTTGGGTGTCTCAAAGCCGCCGTTCCCCAGGCCTCAGAGGCCTCCCAGGTGGCATTGGGAAATGGCTCGTGGACCAGGGAGGCTCTGCCATGGAAAAGGCCACGGGCAATGATCCGGAATGATCTGGAAGGCTCTGGAATCACCAGGCCTTATTCCTGCTGTGGCCCCCGTTGCTTTGTTCCTGGGAGTCAGTGGCACCTGGATTCAGACCTCAGTCCCTTCCTCTGTGACAAAGCAGATTCTGGTGGAGTGATTGATGGATGCTTTCACTCCTTCTTCATCTCATTGTTGAGGCTCAACAAGAGAAGGGAGCAGTGACGTGTCCATCTCATAGGAAGCAAGGGCCCTCAGGGACTGGTCCCCCGACCTGGCCTCACAGGAGGAAACCGGGAGATTCCCCCCAGAGATAGGAGCCCAGTGTGAGGTTTACAGGTGGTTCCGTCTCACAGCAGTGAGGGCCCCTGCAGGGGTGGCTCCCATCCAGAGGCCGGGGCCCTGTGGTACCCAGGGGGAGGGAAGAAGTGAATGATAGTGACGTCCCAGGGTGGACTGCTGTGGGGATTCAGGGTTCCTTACCCAAGCTGTTCTGTGTCCTCAGGTTCCAGGCCACCACGGGGGGCAGAAAGGACATGGTGGAAGCCGAACTACTACTGGCGGCCACACGTCTATGGTG
>NC_133502.1:217837500-217950000 GCF_049354715.1 Callithrix jacchus | reverse complement strand
ATTAGGACTTCAACGGGCCAGTCCTGGGGCCACAGTTCCACCCGTGGCAGGCGCGAACCAGGCTGGAAGGGCAAGCACACAGGGCTGGACACCCAGTCTAGACGGCGGGTCTGCTAAGCCTTGCATGTGACAGCAACACGCTGCCTAAAACGGTGAGCTCTGCGCCTTTGTTTATTTTAAGTTATTTACAATAAACAAATAAATTAAATATTTACTATTATATTTATGTTATATTCTTATATAATGATACATTAAATATATTATTTAATAATATATAACAGTAATACATTTATTTTTAAATAATATATTACAGTAATATATTTTAAATAATATATTAAAAATAATATATTTTGCAAACAAAGCAAATATATTAAAAATTTTGCTTATTTAAAATACATTTCAACATTTTATTTATTCATTTCTCGCTCTGTTGCCCAGGCTGGAGTGCCGTGGCATGATATCGGCTCACTGCAACCTCTACCTCCTGGGTTCAAGCAGTTCTCCTGCCTCAGTCTCCCGAGTAGCTGGGATTACAGGCACCCACCACCACACGGGCTAATTTTTGTATATTTGGTAGAGATGGGGTTTTGACATGTTGGCCAGGCTGGTCTCGAACTCGTGACCTCAGGTGATCCACCTGCCTTGTCCTCCCAAAGTTCTGGGATTACAGGCATGAGCCACCACACCTGGCCTATAATAAATAAATGTAAAAATTGTATTCATTTTTAAGTATCATAAATTAAAAAATTTTATTTATAATGGTTTTATTTATAATTTTGTCATTTTATTTCGTTGTAATAGCCTTATTTCTTTAGCTTTAATCTTCTAGGATGAAACGCTCCTCTATGATACTCTCATGGCTATGTCAGTTTCAAGTGAGCACATGGGGTTTTGGGAAAACTCCTTTTGGGAACCGGGTCAAGGGGCAGCTCCCACCCTGTTGCTGAAGGTGGACTCCTCGGCTGTTGCTCCCGTCCTAGGTCCTGGGAACTCAGGAGACACGGAATCAGTGGCCTGGCCGTGGGAGGATCCGTGGGAAGATCCCGCCACCACCGCGCCTTCTCTCCGGAAGTCATTCATGCCCCACTCCTTTCCTCGACTTCCCTTCTGTGATGTTTATCCTCCTCCTTACAGAACTCTAACCAAATTCTTATGTTATGTACGAATCTAGAGTTACCCTGTTTGTGATGATCATCACTGAAAATCACCACATGACTTTTTTTTTTTTTTTTGAGACGGAGTCTCACTCTGTCACCCAGGCTGGAGTGCAATGGTGCCATCTCAGCTCACTGTCACCTCTGCCTCCCGTGTTCAAGCAATTCTCCCGCCTCAGCCTCCCGAGTAGCTGGGATTGCAGGTGCATGCCACCACGCCTGGCTAATCGCATGACATTTTTTAATGTGTTTTTTGCTGCCTTACAGGGAGCTATTGATTACCTATGTTGATTCAGTCCAATTGCTGAATTCTCTGATCACTTCTAGCAAATTTTCCATTTTCTCTTGAATTTTCTGCACAGCTAACACATGGTTTCCATGCAGTGACCATTCCCTCCCTCTCTCCTGCTCCTGTCTTTCTGCGCCTGTCTGCGCTGGCTGTGCAGCTCCGGGGTGCGGCGTCTGCATCCTGGGCTCCACCCCCTCCCATTGCCATTCCCAGGCTTCGAGCACACAGGCCCACCTCTCAGATCCTCCTCTGCCAAATGGTGCCATCATGATGTCAGAGGTGTGTGAGATGGTTGGTCTGCCCACAGCCTGGAAGGCCCCTGCACACGGGATGGGAAGCACTCAGCGTCCTCAATCTCCCTGTTTTCTTGTCTTGTTGAAGGTCCTCAGAAGGAGCTCCCCCAGCTGACAGCAGTGGCCGTGGGTGGCCGAGCCTTAGAGCAGGGTCCACGTCCTCCTCGTGGGAACGGCTTCCTCCAGGTGCCTCGAGACCTCATCCTTTGTGGGATCCAGGAGGTGCCGGCAGATTGGATTGAGTTTTGCGTGCTCCTCCTCAGCAGTTGGCCCTGAGGCTGCTTCTCTCTGGGACTGAGGCAAGTCCCATTCGCAGGTTGCTTTAATGGGAATGAACTGCAAATCCTCCTGGTGCGGGGTGGGGGGTGATGGGCAGCAAAGAGGTTTCTCACAAGTCTATGGGGAGCAACTGTTGACTGCAGGGCTTGTTAGGACAAGACACAAGAAAAAGGAAGAGAAGTCCCCACAGAAGAACTGTGAGGTCCAAACGGGGAGGCTCAGGCAGGAGCAGGTGGTCGTGGGGGCTCCACAAAGGGCCTTCTTCCCGGGGGTCCACAAGGTGGGGGCATCTGACAAGGGGCTCTGAGGCTCCCAGTGGCGTCCACTAGACCTGGAGGGGCTTCACCAGGGGTCTGCTACTGGCCAGCAGAACAGCACAGCAGTCAGCCAGGTCAGGGAAGGTCTGGCTGGGCTCTCTCCTCCCACACCCACTTCCCTGCTGCGCCCCTTGGCTGAGCCTCGCTGGACATAAGAGGGGCTGTGATGGGAGCACCCCCACAGAGCAACCCTTCTAGCCAGCAGAGCAGGAGGGGATAGATCAGGAGCAGAGCACACCTGCCTCTGTGGTTTGAAAAAAGGAGAGAAACGTTTCATCAAGTGGAGCTGAGCCATCGCTGAGCAAAGCCCTGTTAGAGAAGAGCAAAGCTGTGTGCACCGCTGCCTTCTTCCTGTAAATCCCATCATCATGTGTTACAGAGAGGCCACTTAAGTCCACAAGTGTGGGTTGGACATCAGCGATCCCTTCCCTGTGGGCTGTTTTGTGCTGTGCGGTGTGAGTGGTGCTCCACGGGCCGCCAAATCACAGGCTCCGTCCTCGTCCCTTCCCACGTCGTGGCCACCTCTCCTGATGCGTGTCACACACCCCCAGCCAAGGGGGCACCATGCTGTGTGTTTTTGGATTTTTTTTCACTGTTTGCTAATTGGCTTTTATCTTTTCATGGCAAAGGCACAGCTAGGTAGGGTCTCGAATGCAAGGCTTGCGGCTCTGAGGGCAGGACTCCGGGAGTTTTTACACGCGCTGCTGCCAGGGTAACCAGTAGGCAGATCTGAAGGGACAGTTCCAGCCCCGCCCCCGATGCCTCCTGCCCCCGGAACCCCTGAGGTCCCCAGAACTCCGACCTGAGTCACTAAGGGTTACTTCTTTTTGTTCTCAAATGTCCTTGGAAGGGTCGTTTAGTGCCTTCAGTCTGCAGCTGTCCAGGGAGCTTTGCTCATCTTAGTGGCTGTGAGAGCCCGGTGTGGACGCACAGCAGGAGGAGGTCCTTTGTGTGTGTGTGTGTTTGCATGTGTGTGTTTGCGTGTGTGTATGTATTCTCCATGTATACACAGAGAGAGATTCACTCTAAGGAATTGGTCCACATGCTTGTAGAGGCTGAGAAGTCCCATAGTCTGCTATCTGCCAGCTGGAGTCCCAGGAGAGCCGATGTGCTACCTCAGTCTGAGATCGGGGCAGTCAGCCAGAGGGAGCGAATTCTCCATCCCCTCATCTTTTTGTCCTATTCAGGCTCCAGTGCATTGGATGAGGCCCACGCACACTGGTGGGGGGGAACCCTTGTGCACCCATTCACACGACCCCCATGACTGAAACGGCCTCACAGACACGCCCAGAAATAAGGTCTAATCAGCTATCTGGGCACCCCATGGCCAGAACAAGCTGACACGTAAAATTAATCATCGCAGGTCATTTCCAGTCTCTGGGTCTTACGCCAGAAAGAGCTCTGGGACACCCTTGCCCTGCGTGTCATGGTGAAGGTTCACACCACCTTGGTGGGAGTGCTGGCCACTGGAGGCACCAGGGCATTTGGAGTGGGCACCGCCAAGCAGTCCCCTCACCATCTGCATTTACGCCCCACCAGCGGCATGGGGATGTTCCAGGGGGGTCCCCGTTTTGCCAGCACGTGTTTGATGTTAGTCTTCGGTGTGAGGGAGGGTGGCACCGCACTCTGCCACAGTCACCTGCTCCCTTGTCTGTGCTGGGGGCCAGGATCACTGGAAGCAGCTGCTGTTCTCCTCAGGGTGCTCAGTGCCTGGGGAGAGGAGCTGACGGGAATTGTTACATCTGCCAGGCGCAGGAGCTCACGCCTGTAATCCCAGCACTTTGGGAGGCCGAGACGGGTGAATCACCTGAGGTCAGTAGTTCAAGACCAGCCCGGCCAACATGGTGAAATGCTGTCTCTACTAAAAATACAAAAAAATTTAGCCAGGCATGGTGGTGGGAGCCTATAGTCTCAGCTACTTGGGAGGCGGAGGCAGGAGAATAGCCTGAACCCAGGAGGTGGGGTTGCAGTGAGCTGAGATCATGCCACTGCACTCCAGCCTGGACAACAGAGCAAGACTCTTGTCTAAAAAGAAAAAGAAAGCAGAAGAATACAAATCATAAACTAAGCGCAGAAAGCAATAAAAGGTGAACAAACAATAGAAAAAAAATCAACAAAACCAACATTTTTTTCGAGAAGATTTTAAAAAATGATAAATCTCCTATAAAGAAAACTCCAGGTCTAGATGCTTCCCTGGTGAATTCCACGAAACATTTATGGAGGTGAAAGCAGCAAGTCCACACACTCCACCTCTTAGCTGGAGGGAGGGGGGTGCTTCTCATCTCATTGCTTGAGGCCAGCATTACTGGGATAGAAAAACAAACACGAGGCTGGGCGTGGTGGCTCAAGCCTATAATCCCAGCACTTTGGGAGGCCGAGGCGGGTGGATCACGAGGTCAAGAGATCGAGACCATCCCGGTCAACATGGTGAAACCCCCGTCTCTACTAAAAATACAAAAAATTAGCTGGGCATGGTGGCGTGTGCCTGTAATCCCAGCTACTCAGGAGGCTGAGGCAGGAGAATTGCCTGAACCCAGGAGGCGGAGGTTGCGGTGAGCCGAGATTGTGCCATTGCACTCCAGCCTGGGTAACAAGAGCGAAACTCTGTCTCAAAAAAAAAAAAAAAAAGGAAAAAAAAAGAAAAACAAACACAAAAGAGAGATATGCAGGAAAAAACAACAACTGGCCCCTTCCTCTCATCAACATCGAGGGAAATTCGAAATAAAACTTTAGTAAATAGAATTCAACAACGTGAAACAAATGAAGTGATAGTTTATCCCAGGAACATAAGGTTTGTTTAACGTCTGAAAATCAATTAATGTAATTGACCATATTAACAATCCAGAAAATACAAAGTGTACAGTCTTCTCAATTGATGCACAAAAAAGCATCACTGACAGAATTAAATGTATCTCCATGCTCCATGATAAAAATTCTCAACAAACTAGAAACAGATGGAAACTTCCACGCACTGGTAAAGGGCATCAATGGCGACCTTAATATTCACATTAACTCAGTGGGGGGAAGACTGAGTGATTTTCTCCTAAACACAAGACAAGAATGCTGCTCTCATCATTTACCATCAACATTGACCTGGCTGTCCCAATCACTGCAATAAGGCAAGAGTACACACACACACACACACACATACACACACAATCACACACACACAAACACTCACACACACAGACTACATACACACAAACACACACACATACAATCACACACATACACACAAACACACACACAGACACACAACCACACACATACACACAAACACACACACTCACACACAGACACACATACACACATACAGAGACAATCACACACATACATACACATACACATACACACAGACACAATCACACACACAGACACAATCACACACATATACAAACACACACAGACTACATACACACAAACACACACAATCACACACATACACACACACTCACGCACAGACACATACACACATACGGAGACAATCACACACATACACATGCACACAAACACACAGACACAATCACACATACACACACAATCACACACATACATACACAAACACACACACAGACTACATACACACAATCACACACATACACACAAACACACACGCACAGACACACATAATCACACACATACACACAAACACACACACAATCACACACACATACACACATAATCACACACAGACACACAACCACACACATACACATACACACAAACACACACAGACACACACACTCACACACACATACACACAAACACTCACACACATACAAACACACGCTCAGACACACATACACACATAATCACACACAGACACACAATCACACACATACACATACACACAAACACACACAGACACACACAATCACACACACATACACACAAACACTCACACACATACACACAAACACATGCTCAGACACACATACACACATATGTACACACACACACAAACACACTATATATAGGATTTAGGTGTGAAAAAAGGAAGTAACAGTATCTTTATTCAGAGGACATGATAGTCTATTTGGGAAATCCAACAGAACCCACATAAAACGCGCTAGAAGTAACAGTGAGTCTAGCATTATTGCCAACACAAGATTAACATACAAAGATCAATTATATATATTTATATAATCGCAAAAAAACCCAGAAAATAAAGTACGAAAAAATACTGTTGATAATAGTATGAAATAATGAAGTGTCGTGGTGAAAATTGACAGGAGATATACAAGACAGACACACTGAAAACTACAAAATTGACAGCAGATATACAAGACGGACACACTGAAAACTACAAAATTGACAGCAGATATACAAGACGGACACACTGAAAACTACAAAATTGACAGCAGATATACAAGACGGACACACTGAAAACTACAAAATTGACAGGAGATATACAAGACGGACACACTGAAAACTACAAAATTGACAGCAGATATACAAGACGGACACACTGAAAACCACAAAATTGACAGGAGATATACAAGACGGACACACTGAAAACCACAAAATTGACAGGAGATATACAAGACGGACACACTGAAAACCACAAAATTGACAGCAGATATACAAGACGGACACACTGAAAACCACAAAATTGACAGCAGATATACAAGACGGACACACTGAAAACCACAAAATTGACAGCAGATATACAAGACGGACACACTGAAAACCACAAAATTGACAGCAGATATACAAGACGGACACACTGAAAACCACAAAATTGACAGCAGATATACAAGACGGACACACTGAAAACCACAAAATTGACAGCAGATATACAAGACGGACACACTGAAAACCACAAAATTGACAGGAGATATACAAGACGGACACACTGAAAACCACAAAATTGACAGCAGATATACAAGACGGACACACTGAAAACTACGAAGTGATACTCAGAAAAACTGAAGAACTGAAGCGAGAAAGAGAATGAGTTTGTGGATCAGACAACTCACAACTCGGGGTGTTGAGCTCCCTAAATTGATCTAGACAATCAAGACAATCTCAATGAAAATCTCATGCATTTTTGTAACAACGGACGAGCGGTTTCTAAAATTTATATGAAAATGCAAAGGGCCTCGAATCACAAGTCTGAACGAGCAAGGTTGGAAGAGTCACATTACCTGCTTCATGACTTATGAGATACAGCCATCGAGACAGAGCGAATTGCTTTGGAAACAGATAAATACATGAACGGGACAGAATAGGAGGCTCAGAAATAGATCCGTACTTGTATGAACAGCTGATTTTGAGAAAGTTGCAAAAGCAATTCGGTGAAAAAAAAATAGTCTTTCAACATATGGTGCTAGAACATTTGGATATACATATGCAAAAAAAATGAGCTTCGATCCGTATTACTCACTATATGCAAAATTTAATACAAAATGGGTCATAGTCCTAAATATAAAATCTAAATTCTCAAACTTCTGGAAGCTTACAGAGGAAAAAAATCTTTGTGACCTTGGTTTAAGCAAGGAATTCATAGATATGCTATCAAAAAGTACAATCCATCAAAGAAAAATTTCATAAATTGAACTTCATTAAAATTAAAACCTTCTGGTCCTCACAAGATTATTAATAGAGTGAAAAGACAAGTCGCAGATAGAAAGTATTTTTCAAGCACAAATTTGATGAAGAAATTGTATCCAGAATTCGAAAGGAACTCCCGCAAAGCTCAATAAGAAAATAACAACCCATTAAAAATGGGCAAAATATTTAAACAACCCATGCACCAAAAAAGGCACATGGATAGCACATAAGCGCGTGAGAAGATGCTCAGCATCACTGGCCAGTAGGGCAATGCAGGTGAAGCCTCAGGAGATACTGCCACGCATCAATCAGTACAGCTGGAAAAGATGGCGCACACCGGTGTCCAGGAGGGGAGCAGCTGGAGGGAGTGGAGCATCTGGCTGGGGCAGGACCACTCTGCAGCTCTGTTTGGCCCTTTCTCGAAATAGGCTAGTGGAGTCCATAATCCCAAAGCATCTACTTGAGTCCTCCTGGCTCGGCATGAGGGGCAACTGTCAACAAAGTTGAGTTGGACCCTCGGGCGTCCATGGGAAGACATTTGCAACAAGAACGCCAAGTGGCCGGAGAGCACGGCGTCCGTCCCCAGACCTGGCTTCCTGAACCCTCTTGGCCAACTCAGCTGCTGTGTAACTCTGACTGGAGACCATATACCCACCTGATGGGGCTCTCTCACGGCACAAGGACAGTCTCGCAGCCTGCACGAATCCTGTGGAACGAGATGTTCTAGGAAAACCCTCCAGAGCCCGAAGCCGTGTCGCCTGAATCCTGAGTCCAGAGGAGTGAAGGACGCACCTCCACACACCATCTTTCCTATTCCCCAGCAAACTCCTTTTCAGAGGCAGTTAATTCAGGCTCGTCTCAACGCATAAAACGCTTTGTTGAGTTGAGGCAGTCACATCTGTCTGCACTAGTTTATTCCTTCTTGAAACATTTATCAACATAAAATGCAAACAAATGCAAATTACCTTCCATCTCCTCTTTCACATGGTGCTCAAAGGTGATAAAATGATGGGTTCGTTCATCAGGGGTTTTTGACTCAGAAACACGTTGCACTCCTGAGTGTCTATTTCTTGAATTTAGTATCTTCCAGTTCCTAATTAGCATGAGACTTTTTTTTGCAGCTCAGTAAAGATAATCAAAACCGAGAACACTTTCTCTTTCTCAGTCAACCATAATTTGATCAGATTTCAGAGAAGGTTTTTTTTTTTGTCCATACTTGCGGAAATGTGAAATAACTAAGCAGTTAAAATTCATGATCTACACTTTTGTGTCATTATTATTGCATTAGCATGAAATTATACTTCTAGTTAGTCATAATTATACTCATAATTATTCAATTTATCACTAAAGGTCCTCCTGGAAGTTTTATTGGAGGATTTATTAACATTAATAAATTGTTTTTCTTCATCTCCATATTATGAATTCTTCTCATGTGTGATATGATCTATTACCCATAAAATTATAACAAACCCCAAGCATTGGTGGCTGCCCAGCAATGTGAAGGAAACCTTTTGTCAGCTCATCTGGGATGTGACTCCACTGGCAATGTCAGCTTCGTGCCACCAGAGCTTGCCGCCATTAGAAGGCTCTCCAGGAAAAAACTCACAGTGGATGAAAATGGAATATTTTTCCTCCAGACCGTTTCCATCCAGCCAGTGCGGCCCTGATGCTGGAGCCATTCTCTGCAGCTCACAACTTGGCACGGGTTGGACGTAACATCCGGCCGGCTGGGCCCTTCCTTCATATCTCTGCTGAGGCTGTTTGACCGTTTGGTATTACTTTGAAACTCTTCTCCTGGAGATAGATTCTCATCTTCACGAATTTGGTATTCCCTTTAAACGCTCCTCCTAGAGACAGATTCTCATTCTCATAAATTCATCACTGGCTTCTGCCCACCTACCATCCTCTCTCTGTCTCTCAACTCCTTACAGTATCCCCTTGCTTTTCTGTTCAGAGGCTTTAACATAGGAACTTAGGGGAGTGATATTGTTACTCCCCTAAGTTCATGTGCTCGTATTTCATAAGCTCTATCACAGAGCTTAAGGGTGTTTGATAATTCCTGGTGGGTGTTATGGGCGAAATGTTCTTACTCCCCAAAGTTCACATGTTAAAGCTTAATCCCTAGTCTGGCTGTACTTGGAGAAGGGGCCTTTAAACAAGTATTTAGGTTAAATGAGGTTGCAAGGGCGAAGCCCTGGTGTCACAGGATTACAGGAGACACAGAGAGCTTGCCCTCTATCCACACGTGAGGACACAGCCAGAACGTGGACATCCGCAACCCAAATGGAGAGCCCGGGCACCCACCCTGCTCACACCACGGTCTCGGACTTCTGGCCTCCAGAATGTGAGGAAGTTAATTCCAGTTGAGCTTTTGTTATGGCAGCCCAGGCAGGCTAGCATGATGAGGGGCTGGGTGATATTTACTCCTTCGTTTAAACATGGCGCCCCATGCTCTGCACTGGTGAGGCGCAGGGGTTGTCTTACGCAAAGT
The DNA here is from genome assembly GCF_049354715.1 of Callithrix jacchus. Taxonomy (NCBI): domain Eukaryota; kingdom Metazoa; phylum Chordata; class Mammalia; order Primates; family Cebidae; genus Callithrix; species Callithrix jacchus. Next base: position 217,939,624 of record NC_133502.1, on the reverse strand, counting down.
GGTTTACGTGGGACATTCTGTTTGATCCTCACAGCATGCCTGTGGGGTGGGGTAGGGTCTGTTATTATCCCATTTCACAGATAAGATTACTGAGGCAAGGGGAAGGTAACCTGGGCAGCAAGTGGCTGAGCCAGTGGGAGGCCAGGTCAGCCGCGTTCTCCCATGCTGTGTGTGGGTTTTCATCTGAGCCTCCTCACTGGACCCCTTGCTCCCCATGGTGGGGGCTGTGCTGATCTCCTTGGCCTGGCTGACACCCTGCTCACAGAGCCAATGTCAGATTCACCCGTAGATTATGAATGCAGGGAGCAGGGCATGCGGGGCCGGGATGCTGGCCGCCTCCTCTGGGGTGCACATCATCACTGGCTGCTCCCTGTGCCTGTGACCTTGAGCAACTGTGGGGTCTCTCCCCACGAGATGGGAAGCCAAGGAGTCCTCCCTTCAACCTGACCCTGCAGCAAGTGCCTCTGGTTATCAAATGAATTCAAAACCCAACCAATGTGGCACATCTTGCATTGGACGCTGAAATCCCAGGAACACGGAACAGCTGCTGATTTCAGGAAGGAGGAACAAGCCAGGTGAGCCCAGGTGTGAGGAGCTCAAAAGCAGCCAGAAAGCAGCCCACAGCAAGTGCGATAGCGGGCTGAGGAGCCCTGAACTCTGACCAAGTCTTAAGGAATCATGAATTCTGACGGGGGTGCTGAAGGGCCCTGGAGTCTGACCAGGTCCTCAGAAATCATGAATCCTCATGGGACAGGGCCTCTCCCCTTTGCTGCCCTCCCCCAGCCATGACTGCCTGATGAAGGGGGCAGGAAGATGCCCCTCAGCGTCCACAGGATGCCCTGGATACGGCAGCTCTGGGATGGGGACACGCCTCCCGCCTGTTCCAGTCATTGCCCCCAGGCGCTGGGGGAGGACTGAGGGGTCCGAGGCTCTGTCAGTCCTGGGTCAGCACCAGCCCTGGGAACCCTCTGGCCAGAGGCCACCTCAGGATGCGATGTTCACTCCTTGGGAGATTACTTCCTAATTCATTCTGCTGCAGAGTTAGTGTCACACTGCATTTATTTACATAGCTGCAGGATGAAGAGATAAATTAAAATAATGAATATCCATTAAATAAGATTCATAATGAAGCACACCTCAGTCCTCCTGGGCTCTGCTCTTCCTCTTGTCACAGCTCCTGTCCAGGGAGGTGGTTTCATGGCTTCCGTCTGCAGCAGACTCACACTCCATGCACAGTGTGGGGTTCTGATGGTGCTGACCCCCACCAAGGCAGCCCAGAGACCCGCAAGAAGAACCTTGTGCAGGGTCCTGCTCTGGGCTCTGGCTCAGGCTAGCTCTGCCCATCGGGACTTGAAGCCCTGTCCATCACGGGGGGTGGTCAGAGGCCTGGGAGAAGCCCGGCCTCTGGGGTTGACCAGTTGTCGCTGTTTGACCCAGGCCAAGGGTTGGGTCACGGTGGATGGGGCTGTGGGGTTTTCAGGAACGTGGGGTTTTCTGAAATGGCTGTAAACCCTGAGTGGTAAATGCTGAACTCCTGGGGCGTGGAGTGAGGTTCCTTCAAGCTTCTGGTCATATTTGCATCAAGAAATCAGCACATGACCTGGTCTCACGTGCTTCTGCTGCAGACACCTTATTGGAAAGTATGTTGTCGAATCATGAGTGCTACCCTCAGGGCCAACAGCTCTGGACCAGGCCTGAGTGAGGTGTACCCAGGACACAGTGAACAGTGTGGGCTGGGAGACTGAGTGCTGCGTTGATGTGGCTACTCAAGTCTTCATCCATTCACTCATTTATCCCTCCATCCCTCTGTCCCTCCATCCCTCCATCCATCCCTCCAACCATCCATCCATCCCTCCATTCATCCTTCTTTCCTTCCATCCATTTATGCATCCATCCATCTATGCACCTGTTCATCCATCCAACCATCCATCCTTCATCTATTTTTCTTTCCTTCCTTCCATCCATTTATCCATCCATTCATCCATCCATCTATGCACCTGCTCATCCGTCCAATCATCCATCCATCCATCCATCCATCCATCCATCCACCCACGCATCCAATGCCATTGACCCAGTCATGTGCCAGGCCACAATGACAGTGGAGAGTAAGGACAGAGACTTCCTGCTTCTGCGGTGTCACAGTCCAGGGGGGTGGACCCCCACTGACTCTGGGTAACCAAAAGTGAGGACACAGCTTGGCATGGAAGAGACCTTCACGTCAAGTAACTTGACTTGGGCTGGCAACTGAGTGGTGTCTTCCTGGGCAATGTCCACAGCCCCCACAACTGAGGGAGACCTAGACCCTGTGGGGGTGGAACTAGCAGCTATGCAGTGATAGTTTCCTTCTTCCCAGGGGAGAGATGCCTCAGATGTGAATTCCAGGTCAGTGGAGTCTGATTCTGAACGACTGTGTTTTAAATACAGAGCTTTTTATTCATTTCCAAAGTGCAGGATCTGCTTACTCCATTAACACAAAGGGACATAAACTCCTTTGCCTCACGAAAATGGCTCTACCATATTCATTACGTGATCAATGTAATGTTCTGATTTACAGTTGTCTACAAATTGAGAATTGCTTTAAAATACATCCTAAATTGAAAATGCGTTTAAAATACGAATTCATTCACGCAGATCAGGGCGGCGTCACCCCAGCTCCACTTAAGAAGCAGAGCCGGCCTCCTAATGGTGGGTTTGCTGGCCGATGAGGGCACAGACCTGACATCAGCTGCGGCCGCCCAGACTTCCAGGCTCATCTCTGCGTCTCCCATGAAGAATTTAAAGGTTTTTCCGTGTGATTGTGGAGAGATGGGTGGCATTCATTACTTTTTACTTAATTTTTTTTCTAAATATGGAATGTGAGGTGCAGATCACTTTTAAATTATATTCTTACATGATAGACCAGCGGCCCAGAAATGTGCGGCGGTGGCGTAATTGAGTGCAGATGAAAACGTCCCTGCAGAAGTGATGACCAGCAGGCAGCTATTTTGGGCCCGACCCGAGGGCGGCTGGCATGGAGGGCTCAGTTTCACAGACAGCCTCCCCGCATGACCGTCTTTGTAAAAAATGGGCTGATTTGGGGCCGGAGTCCGTGGCCATTACACCGTGGACATCACCGCGGCTGTCAGTTTCCCGACCCAGCTGGATGAGGTGCTTCTATTTCTGTCCTCCCATCCACCTCCAGCATATGGCATGACAGACACCTCTCCTGGTGCCCGGGACCCCAGGGGCACAGGGACCCCAACTTGGGCAAAGCCAGCATTTTGCAAAGCTCAGTGACCTTCTGGGAAGAGGCCGGTGTCACGAGAAGCTCTGGTGACCGCCTGAGAAGGGGCCAGTGTCGTGTGAACCTCAGTGACCTCTGAGGAAGGGGCTGGTGGCCACCCAAGCATTGTGCTTCAATGTGATCAAGTCTGAAGAGAAAATAGAAAAACTCACACTTCTCTCACAAAGCCAGGCCTTTCAGGGCCTCCATCACCTAGAAGAAAAGAGAAAAACTGCAGCCATTACTGAAAAGAAAGTTCCCACACCATAAAAGCCCCTGGACAACATAGTATTCCCTGGTCTGAGGTGAAAGTGTGAGAATTCTCAATCTATACGCTGTAGAAGGGCATTGGCTGGAAGAACATGGTGCGCACGTGACGATGGAGCTGCGTGAAATGTGTCTTTGAGCTCAACCTTCCAGCGTTGTTAGTCCTATCACTGCCACCTGCACAGGGCTGAACACAGGGCTGCAGAGGAGACATGAAGAAAACCACCTGCTGTGGCTGGAGGACTCCACGGCGTGGCGGTCTGGGGTGGCTGCTGTGCTGAGCGGGCTCTGCACTTGCCGTGTTGAAGAACCACAGCTCCCGCCCGCACCGTCTCCCCCGGCATGGCTCCAGCGGCCAAGTGAGGGCTGAGCCCCCACTGTCCCTTTTCTCTGCCAAGCAGCAAGGCTGGACCCAGGCGCTAGGCTGCCATGAAGGGGCCACACCTTCTGGCCGGTGTCCCCAGTTGGGTTCCTCCTGGTTTATTTGGCCACCCGTGAGCGCTGCTTATGTGGGTCCCCTCAATTCCTCAAACTTCCCTGAGCCCTTTCTGTGTGTAGCCCCTGGGGGGCAGAGACAGGTCGGTGGCTGGGTGGCTGGGACTCTCAAGGGCAGTTCCTGCCCACACTGAAGGTGAGATAGGCTTGAAATGACATGGAAGCCCCAGCATGGCCTCCCAGAGCTCCCCGCCTTATCTCGGTTTCCCCAGCTATGAGAATCTCATCCTCTGCACTGCTGCAGTGGGAGAAGGGAATGTTGCTGACTCCAAGCTCTTGGGGCCAGTGGCTCATGGCGGCCCCGGAGAGGCTGGCTGTGCCCTGCGCCAGGCTTGTCTCTTTCCACCGTCTCCCGGGAGCTGGAGGAGGCAGCAAAGCAGCCCATGCCGAGACTTCAGGGCGCGTATGTCTGCGGAATGTGTACACACACAGGTGAGTTGAGATTTATGACAGGAAGTAGGCTCCTGCTGTGGTGGAGGCTGGCAGGTCCCGGATCTGTGGGCAGAAGCAGGAAGCAGACACCTGGGAAGAGCTGGGGCTTCGTTTCCAGTTTGAAGGTCAAAGAAGGGCAGGGTCCCGGGCTGGATGTCCCTTCATGCTGGGCAGGGCCATCAGCCGTACTCCGTCCCCCAGTTCAAATGGTGGCAGCTTGGGTGCACAGGAGGAAAAGAAGGGAGCAGAGGGCGAGGGCCAGGTGGCCGCAGGAGATTCATGCCTGGATGTCTTGGTTCTACCTGGGGACAGCATGTGCTGTGTGCCCTGGGCTTGGGTGTCGGGCCGCAGACCTCCTGGACTCCCCCAGTCAGGCCTCTGTGAATACATCAATCTTAAAATTATCCAGCAAGTATTTTTATGTATCTTATGGAGTGAGTCGTGCTCCGTAAGTTGCTGTGTGGTGTCCTGCCCTGTGTTTGGAGGCAGGATCTTTAGGGAGGTCCTTGGGGTGGGCTCTACTCCAAGCTGACTGGGATCTGTAGGAGAAGAGGAGATGAGGATGCAGACACACACAGAGGGAGTCCCATATGAAGATACAGCAGGAGCTCCTCAGCCTTGCACAGACAGGTGCCCAGCAGAGAGTGAAGCATGCTCCTGGGTCCCTTCCCAAACCAGAGCTCCCTACTCTCCTCCAGGATGAGGCAGTGGAAGGGGAGAGTCTCCACCTCATGATTAAATATTCACAGCTCAAAGGAGGCAGAGGAAGAGCCAGGCCAGAGGAATTGACAGACACAGGCAGGTCCAGGAAGGAGTCCAGGACACCCCATGGGGCCAAGGGTAGGGTGACAAAAGTAAATACAGGTCTGCAGGTGGCTGCAGCATCCTCAAGCCAAGCCCAAAGCCTTTTATTTATAAAATATATAATTACACATTTTAAAATTTTATATAATTCATTAAAGCAAGGGTGGTAAGTGCTTTCCAATAATTAAAATGCAGAGGCGCCCATTCTCAGATTTGAGGCTATGAATAAAAGTGACACTTCGCCAATTGCACCTTGCTGGGTCACCGTTTAGCCGCAACCACGGACACCTCTCAGGTAATTGATTGCTCCTCGCTGGGGAAAAACAAATGCAGGATGAGCTGATTCTATTGCTACTTATGAGGCTTCGCTTTAGCACGGAAATTGGGGCTTCAGATGAAACAACAAGTTAACCCATAGCAATGAAAATAGCAGCATTTTTTTTAGAAGGTGCAAGGGCTGGATTCAGTGAAGATTTTCTGAGAGCCAACTCCTGGCTTCTGGGCAGGACAGAGGCAGATTCCCACCCTAGGTCCCTTCTCCACGTCCTCTTGGGAGGACAGGATTCACCGTCATCGCGGGAGCTGTCCAGGGTGCTGAAGTGGTAAACGCAATGTGGCCAGGGCAGTCTTCTGCCTGGAGCCCTTCCTGGAATCCTGCCCTGGCTTCCCCAAGGGAGAGCACTGCTGCACTGCTTTGGCCACCCCTTACTCTCATTGGTCTCCCCACCCTGCCATCCTGTGGCCCATGTGATCAGAGGGGTCATGCCTTGGTCCTCCTGCAGACCTGAGTGGGCAGGGGGATGCTGAATTCTAGGAAAGGTGGCTCAAGTTCCATGCATTGTCCCTTCCACTGTGACTGGTTGGCTGGTGCCTTGGCGCTTTCTCACCCTGGCATTGTGGGTGCTGTCAAGCAGCCAAAGGCTTCCAGGAAGCTCCTTGGGGCAAATCTTGCCTGTGCTGAGGGTGTCCTCTCCTTGCCCCATCCAGCTTTCCATGGTGTCTTGCTGGGATAGGGGACCCATCCCGGATCCTGGACAAGAGGGTCCCATGGTCCTTTCTCCTGTGGCCCTGGGGTCTCACTCACACATCCGTCCTCCTCACTCAAAGATGCTGCTCTTTTAACTCCTCCTACTCCATGCCAGGTGCTGTCCAGCTTCTGAATAAAGCAACGAAAGAGGATGGGAGTAAGCCACCAAACAGAATGTCATCGGAAGGCAGGAAGTTCTGCTGAGAAAGTAAAGCAGGGTCTTCTTCTGGACCAGTGGTCGGGGAAGGCAGTGGGCAACTGAGCAGAGGCCTAAGGGAGATGGGGGGAGGAGGTGAGAGGGCAGGAGCATGGGGAGGGGAGAAGACCCAGGTTTCCATTCCCCTTCACAACAAAGCTCCACAGCTTTCAGTTCAGTCCTCACAATTCCAAGAGGCCAGTGACATTTCCTCTCTCAACAGACGACTATACCCAGGATTTTATTAACATAATTTTAAGTTGTAAATCTAGGCCTCAAGGATGAGGTGCCAGGGAGAGGAAAGGGTCAGAGAACGCAGCCTAGGGTCGGGTCTTGCTCTCATTCCCAAGGGGATTTTGACATTCCTCCCTCAGTTATCATGCCAGAGTAGGGGTCTGTCCAGTGGGACAGGCCCTTGAGGTGGTGATGAACCCCAAAGAGGGGTCAGGTCACCGGGGAGCAGGCACCCCGAGAAAGTCCTGGAAGGAGATGCCCCTCCTGCCCCTGCTGGGCTCACTGGATTGTGAAGTGTAGGCTCATCTAGGCCCAGTCCAGAGCCCAGGCAGAATGCGGGCAAGGCCGGTGGTGGGGTGGTGGTGCCAAGGGACCCAGACACTGGAAATGAGCCCAGGATCCCCCCAAAACTGGCATGAATGGCAGCCGTCACCTTCCCACACACGACGGTACCTGTCCTGAGTGTGGTGGCTGGGACCAGGAGGAGCCTGGAAGAGCTTCCTCCCACTTCTCTCTTGGAGCTGGATGAGGCTACACACTGCAGCCCTGAGGTTTCCCAATTCTTTCTCTTTGTGGGACAACTTCGAAGGAGGACTGGGTGTGGCTTTGGCCCCCTCGCCCCAGGTTCATCAGGCTTTGTTCCGCAGCCTCGACTGTGGCTCCTGAGAAGCCATCGGGCCTGGCTCTGTGGCCTTGGAGGTTTGGGGAGCTGACAGACAATTTCGGTTACCAGGCAACTGCTGATTTTTCATAACCAACAAGTGCAATGCCACACATGATACGTTTATCAGATCATAACGCGGCTTCCCCACACCAGCACAAGCTGATTAAACCCCAAAGAGCTGCTCTGCAAAAATTCAGGTACCCTGAGTTAGGCAGGACCCCAGAGACACAACTCAAAGGGAGAAGCCCTCAGGGAAGGGGATGGGAGACCCTCATGCCAGAGTCCAGCTGTCACCAGCTGGGTCCCGCAGCTGAGCCTCTGTGGGCAACATCTGCCATTTGGTGTCGGTGGTGAGGCTGGGGAGCAGGCTGTCGTGAAATCTGTGGGCTCCTCCTCCGACTGTGGCTTTGTCTTTGGAGCCAGAGCCTGTGAATTTAACCTCTTCGGGCTCCTTCCCTCTTCCTCTCACTTGCTCAGGAAGAAGAAAGGATTGCCTACCTGGAGGAGCGCTGACTTTTCAAGACCTGGGAAACCCATGGCTCCCATGGCTGTGGCTGCTGTGATTTGGGGATGAGCAGCTTTCCAGGACTCCTGGCTCCTTGCAGGGCTGAGGGTCGGGCCTGCTGGGCCTCTGGACAAAGCTGGACTCCAAGGCCCCATCTGGGGAGCCAAAGAGGACTGGTTTGGAGACATCTGGGTGATGGGCCGTGCACCCTGCAGCCATGGTCCCTCCTGTGACCTCACACAGGGGTGTCCATGGGTGACCTCACTGGTGATATTGGATTAGGACTCACCCAGATGACCTCAGCTTAACTTAATTACCTCTTTAAAGACCTAGTCTCCACACACAGTCACATTCTGAGGAGCCAGGGGTTCAGATCTCAACACATGAATGTGGGGGACAACTCCACCCCTCATACTGGGTTGTAGGCATCCCTGCTGCCTGCTTTTTTGTCATTACCAGCCTGGAGAATGAGCCACGTCCACCCCATCCTCCCAGCCTGGAGGATGGGACATGTGTACTCTGCCCTCCAAGTATGGAGGATGAAACACGTGCTCCCTGATCTCCAAGCGTGGAGGATGGACCACCTGCACCCTGCCCTCCCAGCCTGGAGGCCGCTGGGGTCACCTAGGGACCCATGATGGTGACCTGGATTAGGGCAGCAATCGAGGAACCCAGTGAGCTGGACAGACATGTGGAGAGAGAAACGCATCTGGGAAAGCACAGGGCAGCAAAACGCCAAGCGTCCCGACGCGTGCTGATCACGCAGGCTGGGATGGGTGTGGGGCGCAGGGAAAACGGGCACTAGCAGGGCTCTGGGCAGCCCCTTCACACCCGAAGCCCCTTCAAATCCTGGTGATTATTGTGTCACCATAAACGTCATCATGAAGTTAAAATAACTGTGAACAACATTGTGCTGCTTGTTTCATGCCCAGCGAAAGTCACACTGAGAAGTCAGCGCTGGATAACTGGTGAAGTGGCGCTGAGATCGATGCAGAGAGCCTCGCTCAATACCAGACAATCAAGATCATAAAGTGGAGAAGGAAGGAGCCACCGGGTCACCCAGCCCAACCCTTCATTGAGCGGCTGAGGAAATTGAGCCCTGGGGAGGGGAGGCGGGTGGGCCAAGGTCACCAGCATGGGGCCGAGGAGCTGAGAGCAGCCTGCATCCGATTCCGGGGCTGGGCTCGCTCCACGGCGGACTCCCCTGGAAGGCAACGAGCGTGTCTATGTCTGTTCCCAACTCAGCCCCGACTCCTGGGTGATGGGCAGTGTCCCCTGCAGCCACGGTCCCACCTGTGACCTCACACGTGGGTGTCCATGGAGTGTGGGTACCCCCACCTCCTGCATCTGAAGGAGAGTTGAGCAAAGCCTTCCTGAGTGGGCATGACAATGCCCCTGCCAGGGCCCGGTGGTTTCCCTGTAAGAAAACAGCCATTCAAAGGCTCTCCGGGGCCCCCTTCTACCTAAATCATGGAGCTACTTCCAAACGGCCAGGACGGTGCTGGGAACGCTTTCGGCAGTTTGTCAGCACGGCTGACCCACTTGCGGTATCTGCCCTTGGGAATTCTGTTGTGTTCTGATAAATCCATTCTGGAGAGAAGCCAGGGAGGTGAAGGAAGTGAAAAAGCATTCAGGTTTTCACTAATACGCCGAGGCACCCTCACTACTGAAAATGCTTAGAAGGTTGTCTGTTTCTAATAAGATGCTCCCATGCTGACTTTGAGATGGTGGCAGGTGTGTTTTTCCTTTAGGACAATGATTATTGAACCATCAATCCAACAGTGAGTTGGACGTTTCCCTGTGAAGAGAGGTATGTCCACGGAGGGTGTGGGTTCACTGGGGGAGCCCACGAGGGTGCCCAGGAGTGCGGCAGGCCTGTTGTTCTCACACTCTTTGTTGAGAGACGGACTTATGACTTGATGCGATTCCCAGCCGGAGGTCCAGCCCAGGACAGACTCCCACAGAGTGGCCCTCACTTCCCATAGGAGGGTGGCAGGAGTCCTGAGGCTGACCGCAGGGAAATGCAGCTGCAGAATCCCCACGACGGGAAGCATTGCATGGAAGTGTGTTTTCCATTTGCAAACACTCTGGGTTTATCATTCAATCTGCCCTGGGCAACCATCCTTTGAGTATTATTGTGGTGCCACAAGGAACTCAGGCTTACCAGTGTCAACTTTGTGAAGCCGACCGGCTTTGCACAGAGCTGGGCGTGTCTAAAACGAGACGTAGTGTGGTCTTGTGCGTTTACTCCATATTAGATGAGGCCTGCAGAGCTTAATCATCTGCATTTCCCTTTGACACACAAGCAGGCTGAATGGAATATTGTCACTTTTGTTCGGGGAAGATAGCAGAGGCTGAAGCAACTGTCGGAAGCTGATAATGATTCAAATTGTGCTCTTGTGAAATGAAAGTGGTCGGGAAAAATGAGGGAGGCAGAGAGAGGGCAGGTTGGAGCAAGGAAGGGATTCTCCAGCCCCCGCGCCAGCAGGAGGATCGCCTGGTGTGAATAAAAGGTGAACCAAGAGGTGCCCCCTTGGAGTCTAAACTGAGCCGGTTTTCCTGGCAGCCGGGGCAGGCTGCCAAGCGCAGTGGGTCCCGCCTCCTGGGAACTGCCGGCTCCTTTCCCCACTGGATGACACTGTTTGATCAAATTTTATTGCAGTGACAACCAACGGAGGCTTGTAGAACCTGCAGCACAAATGATTTATCATCGCAGATTAAACCCCCTTCCTTCCTCTGCATCTTGAGGAGCCTGCTCCCTGGAAGCCACCATGGCCCCCGGGCTTCCAGCTAGAGCGGAGCCATCCACAGAAAAGTCAGCCTCAGGGACTCGGGCTGGGAGCCACCTGGTGCCTGAGGGTGCGGAGAGATGGAGGCTCCAGGCCAGCAGTGCAGACCTCGGCGGGGCTTGGGTGGAGGCGGGCACCGCGCAGTCACCACGTGCCCTTGACTCTCTCCACCGGCTCCCACACGGCACAGCTGCATATGACCTTGGGGAGTGGGGTTTCCCACGCTTGTCTTTCCTTAAAGGTCTTTAGGTGATTAATATGGAGACTGTGAAGATTATTAGTAAAGCGCAAAGGACGCAGATACATAGGAACGGAAATAAAGCAAAAACCAGGAGGGCAGCGGGAATGGGGATCCCTGGTCTGCACTGTTGTCAGGATGGGGAGAGGGAACGTGGAGGCAGCTGCAGGCTCCCTGACCACACAGCCCTGAGCCCTTTCACTTTCCTTTCTCTGCCTGAGGCCAAGGCTGGGCGTGTCTTTAGGCCCCCGCTCCACCCCACGGCTCTACAGCGAGACATTCCGCAGGGTCCGCGGGGCTCAATGCACCGTGGGGCGGGAGAAGGGGTGGTGAGACCTGCAGCTGCCGGGGTCTACCTGTGAGGAGGGGGTGTCATACTTTAGTGATAAAATTTGGAGCCGACTGGGCTCGGTGACTCACACCGGTAATTCCAGCTCTTTGCAAGGCTGAGACGGGCAGATTGCTCAAGTTCAGGGGTTCGAGAACAGCCTGGGCAGCACAGTGAAAGTCCGACTCTCCCCAACATACAAAAAAATTATCAGGGCGTAGTGGCGTGACTGTAGTCCCAGCTAATTGGGAGGCTGACGTGGGAGAATTGCTTGAGGCCTGGAGGCTGAGGCTGCGGAGAGCTGAGATCGTACCACTGCACTCCAGCAGCCTGGGTGACAGAGTGAGACCCCGTCTCAAAAAAAACAAAAAGCAAAAAACTTGGTTCGAACACAGACCAAGAGCCGAGAGCTGTCTGTGTGTCTTTCACTAGCACCGGACAAGGGACAGAGGAGCAGACCCGCCCCTGAGTGAGCGCAGGAGCAAACGTCAGGCAGCCGCCTGCAGCTGGAGCAGGAGGAGTCTGGCCCGTGCCTGGCCTGGCTGGGGCAGGGTCGGCTGTTGATGGCTGAGTCCCTCACACAGGGCTCGCTCTCACGCTGTGATGGGGCTTCCTGCTCTTGTACAGAAGCCCAGGTGAGATCGTCACCTCCAGAGACTGAGCCAGCTCCGTACACCCCGGAATCCACTCTCACACACTAGAAGTTGGACAGGTGGGAAAACATGTTGTAGCCAAAGACGGTGCAGGAAGCGTGTTCAGTCCCTCAAGGGGGGCGGTGGGGGCAGTGCCGATGAGGCCTCCTCAGCCACGCACCTGCAGATGCTCAGCTCCCTCTCACACACACCTGTGCGTGATTTAGGAACTTTGAAAGAGAGAAGATGTCTGGTATGGGTGAGGGCAATATGTTTGGGGCAGGCCGGACATGGGAGCAGCAGGTTAAAACCCACCAATGTTATAGGAATGTGCAGATTTTCTGACCCAGAGAAACGTGGCCGCCCATGGACGGGGCAGGGACAGAAGGGGTGCCAGGGTGGGAGGGCGGGAGGCTGGCGACCACAGCGGGTGACGGCCACCCACACGTGCAGGTGCGGGGAGTCACAGGAATGGATGGCCCCACCCAGCCTCGGGTGCTCTGCAGTCCGTTAACCCCCAGGGACATTTGAAAGCACCTCCCTCGGGGAAGGACTCTGGACAGTCCCAGCCTGTGGAGAGCACAATGCCATTGCCTGGTCTTTGTATTTTGAGGGGGATTTGTGACATGTTGTGTGGTGATATTAATACAGGACAACACAGAAAAAGCAGAGCTGTGAAAACAAAAGCAATGATTACTTCGCGCGGATGGAAGACAGAATCTATATCTTCAAAAAGAAACGTTTAATGGCACATCGTAAAACATCTAAACACACAGAAGAGCTGTAAAAAACACTTGGGAAAACAAATGAAAATTGTAGTGAAAACCCTGGAAACCACGACGCCTCCGTTAGAATGAACGTAACTGATGACAACACATTACATGGGTCGTTCTAGAATATACGCGACCAAATATGTAAGTGAATAGGTGCACACCAGTGCTCACATACACATACAGTGTCAGACCACGTATCTGAAGAGAATTACCCCTCAAACATGGATGGGAAGCTCACAAAACTTTATACCAGGCCATAAAGAAAACGTCAAGAAATTATCAAAACGCAAATTGATCATTGTGACTAACAGTGAAATGAATAAGGAGTTTGGTTTTCGGTGGGAAGGGCAAAAACTTCAGTAATGTTAGCTCAAATAGCTGGTCAGGGAAGGCTACTTCTTTCTGTCAGGATGGTGTGTATTGGCTCATGGAGCGTTTCTGAGCATTTATTCTAACAACATGTAAAATGTGGTAATTGGCCGAAGGTGGCTTTAAGGAGCATTCACAGCCTTAAGATGAGAGGAAATAATAGAAAATACTGAATAAATCAGGACGAAGGGAACAACAAGGATGAAAGAAGAAATGAATAGATTAGGAAACAGCTGAGCTTGTAAACATTCATTGCGCTGTGTACTTCAAAAATTAAAAATCAGAATTTCCTAGGAACTCAGATCATAAAGTGAAACAGAACATGATAACCAGTATAGACGAGGGGGAAATGTGTACGTTAAAGTTGTATACGACTGTCAACATGTTCTAATAAACTGGGGGAAAAGTTTCATAAATATATGCTATTTCAGAAAGCAGAAATTCTCAGATGAGTTCCAAGAAGCAGAATTCCCGCAGGGCTCCCTGTGCCCGCCTCCTGGAGCAAAGGGGAAGAGAGCTCAGTTCAGAGCTTCTTGCGGAGAGGATGCTTTGTTGAGCGAGTAGAGAAAACGCCACGTTAAAATGTAAAAGCTGTCAGCAGGAGGGCTGTGCGTGTCTTGGATGAGCCACTGCCCATCACGTGGTGAAGCTCCAATACCTCTTTGTGGAATGAGTGGGGTAAGTGGATGGATGGGTCGTGGTTGGCAGAAGCTACGATCTCTGGCAAAGTCCTCCCAGTGGATGGACGTTTGTGGGCAGCTCGTCCCAAGGGTCAGGCGCCCCTTCCCCGCTGCATGGAATGGGTCACCCCCTGCACCACACCGGCCCAGTGCTCCTCTCTGAGCAGCAACCAGAATTACAGAGGAAAAAAGTGACTCAGTCCTTCACTGTGGAGGCTGACAGCTTTGCCTGACCCCTGAAGGCATTGAGGCAACCAGGAATTGATCAACTCTGCAATGTCGTTCAATGGATGGGAGGGACTGGAGGTGAGAGGAGAAGTAGCTGGGGAGGGGGAGGCAGGGCCCCTTCAGGGAAGCCTACTCAGGGCAGTGGTCTGACCTGACCCTAGAGTTCTCCCTGAGATCCACGTGACCCCATGCCCAGTCTGCAGGAACCTCACCCACCCTGAGCTGCAGAGGGGACTCAATTCTAGGGCCTCTGTTTGCAGCTTCCCCCTCACAAGGGGTCCTGTCTCTTTGGGTTCTGTGGGAAGGAGAAAAGTTCCTTTTTAAAGTTGCTTTCTTGTTAAAGAATAAATCATAAGTGAGCTAATGATTCTTTATTAAGCCCTATCCTCTGTAGCTGTTAGACACGCCATGCTTACAGGCACGTAGTACATTCTATGTCCTTGTACTTTAACCGAGATATCCGGGCTGGATATGCTCACGGGAATGTCCCAGCTCTCCACTGCTTTTACCTGTTTAGAAAAGTTGTAAGTTGTTAGCCAGTCGGGATTTAGTTTAGATTGTGAGGTCTGGCTCCAGCCAATGGAGATCAGACACAGCGGTAAGGACGACCCCGGATTCGTAAGGGATAAATCTGTGTGTTCACTGCACTCTCATGGCACGGTGGCTGGCGAGGGTCCCCTTCCTGCAGGCTGGGAAGTGAAAACTTTGTTGCTGAAAAATCCTCTGTTTCAGTGCTGATTTTTCTTTGTGGCACCGAGTGTCTATTTCCAACAGGTTCCCATCAAAATCTGCACCATTCGAGATGCCCCCTTGCATTTCTATAATTGTTAGTTGATTCTTTCCCTGAAAGATAAAATGGTGACCTCCATGGAGGCAAACGACTGAGTATTTTTCAAGCTTTCATCCCCGGCTCTCCTGTTAAATGTATGAGTGAACACCTCTCCTTCCACCCTGGCCCTGGGCCAAGGTCAGACCAAACAGTCCCTTAAGTAGATCATGTTGGTGGGACCTCAGTGCTGGGTGGGGTCCAGAGCCCCTACTCAGCAGGTGGGGAGTTTGGCAACTTCCAGATCTGATGTCCTATCACTTTCAATCAGGGTCTGTCAAGAAGTGCTTCACTGGCCTGGCACGGTGGCTCATGCCTGTAATCCCAGCACTTTGGGAGGCCGAGGCATGCAGATCGCCTGAGGTCAGGAGTTCAAGACCGGCCTGGCCAACATAGGGAAACCCTGTCTCTACTAAAAATGCAAACATTAGCTGGGCGTGGTGGCAGGCATCTGTAATTCCAGCTACTCGGAAGCTGGGACAGGAGAATCCCTTGAACCCTGGAGGTGGAGGTTGCAGTGACTCAAGATTGTGCCACTGGACTCCAGCCTGGGCGACAAAGAGTGAAACTCCACCTCAAAAAAAAAAGAAGCTTCACCACGTCCAGAAAGGCACCGTCTACGTGCTCAACTGCAGTGGAGGGATTCTGTTTATGATTTCCTTGAAAACCTGTTATTCCATTAAGCAAAGCATTATTGACGTTCGAGCTTTCTTAGAGAAGCCCGCACCTGATTGCTCATTACCTGTGGGGTGAATTCCACGGAGGCCGCCTGTGCGGGCTCCACACAGCAGATGGTCATGATGGTGCCTCCCTTCCAGCTGGGCATTCTAGTCCTCCTGACTGTCTGCCATCCGTCCCCTGGAGGGCTACTTGATTCCATCTCCCGGGCTGCTGGATGCACTTCTGCACCTTTGAGGTTTAGGGGTTGGGGGTCTTTTCATCCACTTCCATCCTGACAGCTCATGAGAAGGCCAACCTAAAACTCACCCAGCCGTGAAATAGAGACGTTGGTGCTGCTTTGACGGCCTCACATCTGCCTGTGGAGCGAGGCTGGCCCTGCGGCTGGCTGTCCGCTGAACGGTGAACGCTGCTTCCCCAGAGGGCAGAGACGCAGCCCCTGTGCTCCCCTCCTCCACCTGGTGCCACCTCCCAGGTGCGATGCCGCTGGCTCCTGACGCCTGTGACGGCGGGTTTTCCCAATGTGTTCTATCTCGATCGCAGCTCCTCAGGGAGCCCCTCTGCCTGTGGGGGCTGGTGCAGAGAGGCTGGGTCTGGGTGATAAATGAGAGACCACCTCCCCTCGTTTGTCTTTGTTTTGTGTTTTTATTTAATGATAAAGGAAATTGGTCTAATCCGGGGTGGAGAAAGGAATAGCAAGCCCCAGTTCCACCTGTTCTACCCACGGCTCCTCCTGGCGCGGGCAGCTCAATTAGGAAGAGCTCCTTCTGCAGAAACACAGCTGGGAGCCGCGTGATTAATGTTATACTGGAGAGCTGCGGTGCAGGCGGGTGGCAGGGAGGCAGCCTTGTTAGGAAGAGCGGGAGCTGGGCCGGCTTCCCGCTGACGCAGCTCCTGACACGCCTGAAGGTAGCCCGCCGGCTCCCAGCGCCTTCTTGGGGGTCCTGTTGGAACCAGAACCTGTTCACTTCGCCTGATCACCCATGGGTCTTGCTGTGACTGAGCACCGGGAGTCCTGGCAGGGCTGAGGTTTCTGTCTCAAAGCGGTGGGCTTCTGGAGGCTTCCAGAAGACTTGTTCTGCAGGCACGGTGGTGCCGCCATGCAGGCAGTGCCAGAGATGGAACCGGTGAAAAGCAGGACACCCACTCTGCTTGGGTGTGGCGATGGTGAAGCGGCAGAGCCGTAGGGACTGGTGGATGCTGAGGGGGTCTGCCGGGTGGGCGTGGGTGACCGTCCCCCAGTTCCTCAGGGCCAGTGGGATGCACTTTCACTGTCCCCCTCGGGAAAAAGGTAAATTCAACTGTTTGCGGATTTCTGTAGTAAAAGTTGTTGCATTTCTAACCTGGAGGTAATTTCCGTTCACCGTGAAGCTTCTGGCCACCCCGTCCCCCCATTTCTCTACTCCAGGGTGGGGAGGCCCCATCGCTGGACCCAGACACAAGCATCCAGAGCCTCTTCACTCTCTCCCTGTGTCCGTGGAAGCCACAGTGAGCCTTTATTTACTTATTCGTTTATTGAGACAGTCTTGCTCTGTGGCCCAGGCTGGAGTGCAGTGGCACATCTGTGGCTCACTGTAGCCTCCACCCCACAGGCCCAAGTGATCCTTTCACCTCAGCCTCCCAAGTGCCTGGGACCACAGACCTGCACCGCCATGCTTGGCTGATTTTTATTCTATTCTTTGCAGAGACACTTGCTATGTTGCCCAGGTCGGTCTCAAACTGCCGGGCTGGAGCCATCGTCCCGACTCGGCCTCCCAAGGCACTGGGATTACAGGCACGAGCCAGTGCACTGTGCAGAGTGATCCTTTATATGGAGCCACGATGTGGCCTCACACAACTCTCCAGTGCCTTCCCTCCTTGTTGGGACCACAGCCAGCTGAGTCTCGGGTCCTGGACCCTGTGCTGCTCTGGCCCCCTAGGTCACCGGGCCCCAGCTTCACCCTCCTCCGTGGGGCCAGCAGCGTCCTTGCTCTTGCTCTTTCAGCTCTGCGCCTCCCAGGACCCCCAGCTCCATGCGTCCTCCCTCAGGGTCTTCTCCTGTGACTGCTTTCTGTCGCCTGAAGCCCACAGTCCTCCTGAGATGAGATTCTCACGTAGACCTGGCACAGGGACATCTCACGACCTCCATGTGGGGTGGGCGTCCTGGGAGAGCTGGGGCCTGCGTTCCCCGTGGGACATAAACCACAGTCAGGGAAGGTGGCTCCATGACAGAGGCCATGGCCAGCAAGGTTGCTCCGGAGGAGCTGCAGCCTCCATCACGTGTCCCACACGCCCGGCCTCCAGCCTGCGCCTCCGGGCGGATGTGCGTCCTTCTCACTGTCAGAAGCTCCACGAGCCTGGCCTGGCCCCTCTGTGACCCCCCCTCAGGGGCTGTGGGTCCAGCACTCTGGCTGCAGTTCTTTTCTGGGGCCCTTCTCCCCACACAGAGGCCACATCTGCCAGGGTGATCGGTGGCTCAGTCTCGGAAGGGGCGAGTGGGGTGGCAGTCGTCAAAGCACCAGGCACAGCCAAAGACCCATGGCCACCCCCAGACAAGGGAGGCTGCCCGGATGCCACGGCCGCTCACGGGTCCCGCCGGGGCCCTCCCGTCTCTCTCTCAGTGACTTCCCAAGGCCACCCACCCCCACCCACCTCAGAGACTCAGCACTAACCTGTCTGCAGCAGTGTGGTGTTGGACAGTACTCTCGGGCCCCAGCCCTGCTTCCCATGTCACACCCCATGGCTCACCCTCACCTCCTCCCTGCCCCAGCCCTGCTCCCCTGCCCCAGCCCACGGCTCACCCTCACCTCCTCCCCGCCCCAGCCCTGCTCCCCTGCCCCAGCCCACGGCTCACCCTCACCTCCTCCCCGCCCCAGCCCTGCTCCCCTGTCCCAGCCCACGGCTCACTCTCACCTCCTCCCTGCCCCAGCCCACGGCTCACTCTTACCTCCTCCCTGCCCCAGCCCACGGCTCACTCTCACCTCCTCCCCGCCCCAGCCCTGCTCCCCTGCCCCAGCCCACGGCTCACTCTCACCTCCTCCCCGCCCCAGCCCACGGCTCACTCTCACCTCCTCCCCGCCCCAGCCCATGGCTCACTCTCACCTTCCTGGACCCCAGCACCCAACCGTCTTCTCTACCTGCCCCTGTTCGTATGGGCTGCTGTCATCTTCCTGACCCCTCTCCCCACCCACCTCTGTGTTTGCCCCTCTCCACGTTCGGGATGCGCCAGGACCCCCGAGGCAGCACCTGTCATTCCTGGCTTGCACATCTGCCTCCCCGTTTGAGGAAAAGCTGGGATTCCCCTGGGAAATGAGGTGACTCAGAGCAAACACTCCCACGGTGGGACGTGTCTGATGCGACTCTCTGGGGACGTGCCTCTCCCTGGGGATGGAGGTTGGAGGCAGGAGGATGGCACTTCTAGAAGAGCTTCCTCATCCTGAAACCAGCCTCCACGTCTGCACAGCAGCTCTGTGGGGATTTATAAATCCAGCTCTGTGTCTTCCCTTGGATCCAATCTGAGAACTGTTAGCCTCTCTGATTTTGTCGCTTGATGCTGGGAACTAACACTGACCTGAGCAACTCTGTTTTCAAAGAGATCCTTTGGGGCACTGGCTCCAAGAGGCATTTCCCTGCCTGCAGCTTCTCTTCTTCTAATCTGTTCTTTGCTGTAGAAGGCAAAGAGATGGAGAGCTGCTTTGCTAATGCTGGAGATGGCCGTGGGAGAGCTGGACAAGAGCTGTTCTCGGATGCCTCCTGCACGTCCATGGTGGTCGACCTGGCCAGCTGTGGCTCGGCCCATCAGGTGGGGCATTGGCGCCAAGACTGGTCCAACATGGGTCAAGATGGGACCCATGTCTCACTGCAGACGCTTGCCCGTGTGCACAAAGGAAGGGTGGCAGAATGCTCCTGTGTCTCCCTGAGCCCCACACCACGGAGAAGCCCACCCAGGCTGTGAGGGCTCCATGCGACGGCTCCACGAGGTGTCCCCCAGATCACCAGCTGAGCTATGCCTCCTAAAGCAAGACTGCGAAGGGATGAGGAGGAGACGCAAAGTGAGAAACTGAGGAGGCAGAAAATCCAAACCAGGGAAGCAGACATGATGGGCAGCCGGGACCCCGGTCCCATGGGGTGCAGGAGGTAAAACGACTCACTGCAAACAAACTGGACAGCGCTTCACCCCCACAGCTCACCTCCCATGTGGCAGCGTCCACCCCTCTCCTCTTGAAATTCCAGTTCCTTCTGCGGCAGGCGCGGGAGGATGCTTCTGGCAGCCTGGATGTACCATGGCTCTTCTGCTCCTTAGGGTAATGCCCAGCCAGTTCCCTCTTCACAAAGCTTCTGCCCACTTCCTGCCTGGCCACCCTCGCCTTGTACCACATGACCTGCAGTGTGGAGTTGTGCCACCGTGGAGCAAGTGGAGCTGTCACGCTCTGCTTTCACAAGGCCAGGGTGTCCTCAGCCCCGTCCTGCCTCTGGTGTTCTCAGCCCTGCAGGCTCCTCTGCGCCCCTCAAGGCCCCCTCCCACCTGCCTGCTCCTGAAGGCCCTCTGCACCTCCCTCATGGGGCCCCCAGTACGTGCTGCTGTGTTTCCCAGCCCTGTGTACAAATCAGCCCTGAGCGTCTGAGGGGAGGGGTGGCCCCAGGACCGATGGGAGCTCCTCCCTGGCCACTGTTTTGCTTAAACTTCTGACCTTTAGACTGGAGTCACCAGAAGGATGAGAGGCCGAGCCCATGTTGGGCTGCTGGCCGTGCTGGGGACAGCTGGGGCCCACTGGGGTCCCCGGCAGGGGAGTGGCCCTGGAGTCAGGGAAGAGGCCTCTGTCCACAGCCGGATGTGTGACTCAGAACAGCTGCTCACTGCCTGCCTCGGTGTCCTTGCCTGGCTGTGCCCACAGGCCACGTGATCTCTGGCTGGGTGGCACCTGCGTGAGGACCCAGGAGACAGGACATCTGTGCCACAGCCCTGCATTTTCGTACGTCACAGGCTGCTGGGCTCAACGTGGGTGTTGGCTCAGAAAGGCCCTCGTTCCCACTGTGGTTCGCCTCTGTCCCAGGCCAGGTGGCTTCGAGATCCTCCAGCCAGTGAGGACAGAGAGGCCAGGGCTGGGCGGGGTTGGTCTTGGCCCCTGGGCAAGCAGAGTGAGGGATCCTGGTTCCCTGCGGCCGGGCCTGGCTCGGAAGGGCTTGTGTGGGAGCCCTGCCAGCTGGGTTTGACTGTGGACTTTCCTGTGGAAGTGCCCGGGACTCACCTGTGCATGGCTGGTGCTCAGTCCCCCACCCTGGGGGAGCTGCTGCCTGTGACGTGCTCTCGGGCCCCCCACAGGAGAAGGTCAGTCGAGGTGGCCCGGAGAGGAGCTGGGAGAGGCTCAGCACACAGGCCTGTGGGGAATTGTGGGAGGGGTGGGGCTGTAGGAGGAGCCAGGCCACGGCCTGATGAGGGTTTCCTTGGAAGGCAGGGCAGGCTGATGTGATTAATTCCCACAGGCTCTGAGCTTGGGGGTGGTCTGCATGTGCCCAGTCCCTGGCCCTGTGAAGACTGCTTCCCGGGTGTGGGCAGCATGGAGGATGCGGGCTACCACGGGTGAGTAGCACACACGGGCCTGCTCCAGGGTGGGCCTTTGCGTATCTCCTAGAACTGGCCAGCCCTGGGGAAGGCGACCTGTCCCAGACAGAAAGGACTGAGGTCCAGGGTGCGATGGGAAGGAGCTCAGCCACTGTGCCCGCTCGATGGATGCATGGCTGAGGAGGAGCCCTTCTTAGAGCTGGAAGAACTAGGGGACCTCTCTGCTATGGCCGGCCATCCCCTGACTCGGGTCACCCACAGCTGGGCTCCAGGTAACCCCGTGTGTGCAGGGGGAGCCTGGGGGTGTGGGATGTGCTGACCATTCCTCCAGGTCCTCCTGTGGACAGGACCTTCCGGGTGGTGGCCGTGACGAAAGCCCAGGACCCGGCTCCGGTCTTCCTATGGCTCCATGTCACCGGCTCTCTCAAGCACCTCCTGTGTGCAGCTGGCACCAGCTGCTGACGGTCACCCAGCCTCCCTCTCCGGAGGTGGATCTGCTTCTCAGCTGGGGCAGGCATCAGCAGAAAGGGGGTGTGAGAAAGAATGTAGCTCCCTCAAAACCAGCACAGGGTGCAGGGGTCGGCGGCCCCCACTATGCTCAAGGCCTGGTCATTGATCGGGAGGACCAGGGACGACACCACAGCGGGGCCAGGGCACCCCGGGACACAGCTGGGATGGGAAGTCCTCTTAGCGGGTCGGTGGTGCCTCCACTTGCATCTCTGTGAGTCAGGCTCTCAAGCTTGATGTCAGGAGTGAGGACCACAGCTGCGTGAACCTGTGGGTGGGTATCTCAGGGTTAGGACAGGCATGGCCGGTGCCCTCCAGGAAATGTGGGGCAGGACCGGGGCCTGGGTGGCCTGGCTGGAGTCAGAGAGGCTCCTGGGCAGTTATCCCCGCCCTGCCCAGAGCTGTGAGGCTGCACATGGCCTGGCACATACTTCCCATCCCTGAGCCCAAAGATGCTTCAACCAGCAGCAAAGACCACAGATAATCACATAAAAGGGTACATAACAGGGTAAAAGACAGAAGTCTTGGAGACAGGAGGCCACACAGTGCTACTGATGGGGGCCCAACCTCTTGAGGAGGGGTGTGGGCAGAAGAGCCAGGGACGGGGAAAGACTCCTGCCTTCCCAGAGAGAGAGTGGGAAGCAGGGCTCGCTTCCATCAATCCTGAAGCCACAGGCGGGAACACGGGGTGGGCAGTGCCTGCTGTGGCCACGGGGCAGCCCAGAGCCTGGCGGGAGGAGTTAACAGTCCACGGAGGCCCTGACGTGGCTGCGCTAATGGATGCAAACGCTGAGACCATGGGCATTAAGCAAACTCATAAAACCCCCAACCAGAAGCCGTGCTGAGTGTCCAGAATGACCCGAACAAATAGCAAATAAAAGTCTAAAAATATTGAAAAGCTTTTAAGGCGATTGCTCTGGAGGCCCCATCGGGCCGCTTCAGCTCTCTATAAAGACATCATGGTTTTCATAAGAAAGTATTTGGCAGCATTACCCCCCACTGAGCTTATCATTTTAGGTCACTTTTGGAATGGAAGGTTGATTTTTAGATAATTTACGAAACAGCTGAGGGATGAGACACATCCTTTTCATAACGTGGCCACATGCAGCCCCTGCAGGGGGCGCCCCTCCTGGCACTGACCCCTCCCCCCCCCACCGCCGAGTCCTGTCTTCCCATTAACCTTCGCTGGCAGCCCCCCATCCCCAAACACTCTGCACAGGGGCCTCCTCACAGGAAACCAGGCGTTCTAGGCAGGTACGCTGTGGCCGTTCCCACCATGAGCTGTTCCGACACTGTCCCTGTGTGGCCCCAGTGTGGGGCCTGCTCCATCCCCCGGCAGGAGTCCAGCAGGTGCTGCTTGCTGGCTGGGGAACCAGCCAGTGTCTTGGGCCCACAGGGAATTCAGGGGCCAGTCTGCCAAAGGAACATGGAGGATGCCAGCCAGGGTGAGTTCTCAGGAGCCCTGGGCCCAGCGGAGAGCTGGGTCCCCCCCGCCCAACCCCTGAGCACGGACAGCTCAGCAGGACTGAGGAGTTAACTCTGAGGATCAGTCCCCAGGGGCCCTCCCGGGGCTGGAATCCAGACAGCAGAGCTCTTTCTGGGCTTGACAGGTGAATGTGAACATCCTGAGGGCAGGTTCTGATCTGTGAATCCTGGGAGCCAGATAGCACAGGCTGGCTGTGTCCCTGGTTCAGCAAGTCGGCCCCCCCAGTCCCCCAGGTCCGTTCTGTGAATGCTGCCAGCTTCTCCACTGGTCAGGTTGAGATGGGCGTTACCTACACTGTGATGTCCAGGACCACTCATTCCAGGGACCAGTCCGTGCACAAACCAAGAGGCTGTTGCTCCCCGAGCGCTCCTGATCTGAGGGTGCAGAGAGACTGAGTTCGGGCAGGTGTCTCACTGAGGCTGCAGAGAGCCCGCGTGGGGCTGAGAGGGGAGAACTCAGCCATGGACACCGGGGGCAGGAGCCTCTGTGCACGTCTGGGCCTGGACGGAGCTCACTCTGGCCTGTGTCTCCCGTCCATGTGACACCTCGCCAGAACTGTCTTCCCTCTTCCCCATTTCTGCTGCCCTTCTGCTCAGGATTACTGAGATGCTCCCTGAGAAGGAGGGGGCTTCCTCCACGCTCTCTTTTCTTCTTTCTGTGCCCTCACCAGGAAGACCTTTGAAAGTTAATTCATGCCAACATAGGCTTTTTTTTTTTTTTGAGACAGAGTGTTGCTCTTGTCACCCAGACTGGAGTGTAGGGGTGAGATCCTGGCTCATTGCAACTTCCACCTTCTGGGTTCAAGTGATTCTCCTGCCTCAGCCTCCTGAGTACCTGGAATTACAGGCACGTGCCACCACACCCAGCTAGTTTTTGTATATTTAGTAGAGACTGGGTTTTGCCATGTTGGCCAGACTGGTCTTGAACTCCTAACCTTGTGATCTGCCCACCTCAGCCTCCCAAAGTGAGAGCCACCGCACCCGGCCAAATAGGCTTTTTATAGCATGCACCTCCAAACTCTTCTGCCTCTCCCCGTTCCAAATCCACATTTTTAGGTGTCTGTTGGAGCAGCACCTCCCTCTCAGTACCAGTTCCTCTCTTGGTCCCTTTGGGTGACTGTAACAGAGTACCACAGACTGAATGGCTTGTGCACAGCAGATATTTAGGCTTCACAGTTCTGAAGGTTGAGAAGTCCAAGACCCCAGTCCTGGCAGACCCAGCATCTGGAGAGAGCCTGCTGCTGGCTGTGGCCTCGCAAGGAGGAAGCGGGAGCAGTCTCTGGTCTCTTTAATAAGGGCACGAATCCCACCCAGGAGGCTCCCTCTCTTGACAAAATCACCTCCTAAAAGCCCCACATCCTAACACCACCACCTTGGGGTGAGGATTTCTACACAGAAATTTGGGGAGATGCAAAAACCTTCAGTGCACAGCAAATTTGAAATAATCTATGAAGCTTCTCCCTGTTCCAGAAATGAAGCTCAGTTTCTCCCCTATGTGTGGGCGGGACTTCCTTAGTTACTTCCAACAAACATAATAAGGAAAAAGTAATCATAATCAAGGAAAAAGAACTTCCACGGAGAAACCTTCACGGGGCAAATGTCACGCCTCCTGTGTTGAGTGGGGGAAGGCAGCGGGGTCAGCTGGGCGCTTTAGCTCTGTCCCCCGAAACACTCAACCCCAGTGAGTTGCAGGAAAAGCAGGAGTTCCAGCTGAGGCATTCTAGAGCTATAGGATTCTTCATGATTGTTAAGTTACTAAGGGACACGTGCACACGCATGTTCACGGCAGCACTGTTTACAATAGCACAGACCTGGAACCAACCCAAATGCCCATCCATGATAGACTGGACTGGGAAAATGTGGCACATATACACCATGGAATATTATGCAGCAATCAAAAATGATGAGTTCGTGTCCTTTGTAGGGACATGGATGAATCTGGAGAACATCATTCTCAGCAAACTGACACAAGAACAGAAAATGAAACACCGCATATTCTCACTCATAGGCGGGTGATGAAAAATGAGAACACATGGACACAGGGAAGGGAGTACTACACACTGGGGTCTATTGGGGGGAAAAGGGGAGGGACAGCGGCGGCGGGGGTAGCTGGGGAGGGATAGCCTGGGGAGAAATGCCAAATGTGGGTGAAGGGGAGGAAGGCAGCAAAACACACTGCCACGTGTGTACCTATGCAACTGTATTGCATGTTCTGCACATGTACCCCAAAACCTAAAATGCAATAAAAAAAAATTAAAAAAAAAAAGAACTCGTAGAAAGAAGCAGTCACAGCCTGAAGAAGCTAAGCAGACAAATAAAAGTATAAAAGCGATCCAGCCTCCTGCCCGGGGTCCTGGGACAGGAAAACGCGAATTCCTTCAAAAACCGCTGACATCAGAGTCTGTCCTGGGGTTTCTCTGAGAGCAGTTTACCAGCGTGAATTTCTTAATGGTGACAAATGCGCCGTGATCATGTAAAGCACCGTCGCGGGAACGTACGTAAAGGTATTCAGATACTCTCTGTTTTATCTTTACAACTTTTCCATACATCTAAAATCACTCTAAAATCCATTTCCTGTTTTAAAAGGAATTCTGGAGTTGTATGAGCTGCCTTCCTCCCCTTCACCCATATTTGGCATTTCTCCCCATGCTATCCCTCCCCAGCTCCCCCCCCCCGCCGCTGTCCCTTCCCTATTCCCCCCAACAGACCCCAGTGTTTAGTGCTCCCTTCCCTGTGTCCATGTGACATCTACAGGAAATTCTATAACGAACATTGTGAGTCTTGAAATACTGCAAAAGTGTCCCCGGGGTCTGTGCTGAAAGAAGGCTCGTCACGGTCACCACACCTCTGCTGACTGTCGTCGGAGAGGTCCCACCCGCCGACTGTCATCCGAGAGGTCCCACCTCTGCGGCCCACAGCGAAGAGAAGTTTTAAGTATAAGGACTGGAAAGTGCTGTCACTCACCGGCGACCCCAATGTGTGTACAGAAAATCCTGGAAGTCTGCAGACAAACGATTCGATTTCGCCAGTGATTTTACCAAGGTCTCTAGATTCGAGGCCAACGCGAAAAAATCCATCCTATTTCCTTAGAACAGCAACGAATGGAACAAGGTTTTAAATGTCACTGACAATAGCATTGAAACATCGAATCGCTCCGAATAAAAACGGAAGACGTGAAAGACGTCGATGGTGAGAGTGCGGAGGGAACACAGGAAGTGTGGCACGAATGAGTGGGAACCGCACTCTCAGGGATGACAGCGCCCGGCACTGAGAAGATGCTAAGTCTCCCTCAGATAATCAGAGCATTCCAACTTCCTATCAGTTAGAATCTTGGCGGTCTTCCCCGGCCCCCGCCCCACCCAGTGGTTGACGTGTTGATTCTAAATTCCGTGTGACAGATCAAAGGGGCGAGAGGATTGCAGACTTGAGGAAGCAGGAAGGATACCAAGACCACCTCCACCTGACTGCAGATCCACAGGACGGCAGACGGCAAAGATTAGTGAGCTGGCCCAGAGTCCAGAGACAGACTCAGATGCCATCCACTGGCTCATGGCAGAGGCGCACGGGCTACCACACAGAAAATGGCACCTGCGTGGTCTTTGTACAAACAGACCCCACCTGCACCTGCACCTGCACTGCACTCTCGATGCAGGCCCTGAGAGTCTGCTGAAACACCGGGGGCCGGGCGGGTAGCACCTGCTGAGAGGCTCAGAGGGTGCAGAAGATGGATGGGGTCTAGGGCCAGAGGGACCAGCCTGAGCCAGGCCGACGCACCGAGCTTGGAGGCTCATGGAAGCCGTGGGGGAGCCGCTGTTGCCATCCTGGGATACAGCCTGGGAGAGGAGGGGGACTTGGTTTTGTTTATTCACATATGACCGGGCCCAGGTGCCCACACACAGCCAGTGATTAATAGGCTTTTGGGGAAGGGGGAAGGAAGAAGGAGGGAAGGATGGAAGGAAGGGAGGGAGGGAAGGAAGGAAAGATGGCAAGGATGTGGGAGGAAAGAAAGAAGGGCAAGAGGGAGGAAGGAAGAGAGAAGAGCAAAGGGAAGGAGGGAGCGGGGAAGACAGAGAAAAGAAGGGAGGAGGGGGAAGGAGGAAAAGAGGGGGAGAGAGGGAGGAGTAGAGGGAGGAAAGGAGGGAGGAAGAGAGGGAGAAAGGAGGGAGGAAGAGAGGGAGAAAGGAAGGGAAAGAGGGAAGGAGGGGGATAAGAGGGAGGAGGAAGAGAGCAAGGAAAGAAGGGAAGGAGGGGGGAGAAGAAAGGAGAGAGAACGGGAGGAATGAGGGAGAGAATAAGAAAGAGAGAAAGAAGCGAGGGAGGGAGGATGGAAGGAAGGAAGGAAGGAAGGGAGGGAGGGAGGGAAGGAGAGAGGGAGGGAGGGAGGAAGAGAGGGAGGAAGGAAGAAGGGCTGGCTTCGAAGGAGCTCCCCACAACACATGCACAGCCCTCCCATGTCGGCATTGGAGGGCTGCACTGTTGCTGGGGTCTGCCCAGTATCATCACCCTCACCCCCTCCCGACCTGCATGGGGAATTTTGGTGGAAACTACAAATTCTCAGGTCCTCGGGGTGAGCAGGAAGGGGCTCTCCTCAGCTGAGGCTGGTGGGGATTCTTAGGCCGAGAGCTTGCTCACCCGTCCCGGGCTCACCAGCAGCAGCTGGGAAGGATTTGCTCCCGTTTTCTCACGGAACTGCACAGCAGCATGGAGCTGGAGGCACGGCCTTCATACCAACTCATTTTGCAGGTTTCTGAAAGGTTCCAACATTGAAATGGTTTTAAACTGTGCGCTGTCGAGGCTGCGGGCGGCCGTGCTCTGCTGTCAGATGCCGAAGGGGCTGCCAGGCGAGCAGATAAACTTCCCAGATAAGCCCCCAGAGTGTTTCTGAGAACTGCCAGCTGTGATGAGAACCAGTGTCGGGGAAGAAGCTTCACCCGCTGGAGCCGGCGTGCCTCGTCCTCAGACGAAGTGTGAAATTCAGTGATTCTCAGAGCTAATGTTGCAGGGAGTGTCCGTCCTGGACCCGTGGAGGGTTCATTGGCGGAACTGGGCCTGCAGTGCTGGCTCAGTTACCACCGCAGCACGCCTGGCACTCCTTCATGCTGACGGGTGGTGTCCTGTTACCAGCCTGTGGCTCTGAGGGACACAGGCTGTGCTGCCTCGTCACTTGTTCCTAGACAACTCTTTGTGCTTTTAATCCAAAGCAAACTTTGAAAGACTTAGCGATGAGAAGTCTAAATAGGTACCCGTAGTCCCCACGAATGGATTATATGTATGTACCGTGTGTATATATTCGTATACACATACAGAGAGGGGCACCTATCCATCGTCTGGCACGGAGGCATCCGTGTATCTCTGCGCGGATCCATCACCATCAATCTCTGTATCCATCCTCTGATCAACAGCCCAGGGCACATATGGACATCCCGGCCTAGCACTTCGGGGAGGACGCAGGGGCCTGGACGGGGAAAGGATGGACGCTGAGACACAGAGGGTCCCGCTGGGGGCCTGGACGGGGAAAATATGGACGCTGAGACACAGAGGGTCCCGCTGGGGGCCTGGACGGGGAAAGGATGGACGCTGAGACACAGAGGGTCCCGCTGGGGGCCTGGACGGGGAAAGGATGGACGCTGAGAAACAGAGGGTCCCGCTGGGGGCCTGGACGGGGAAAGGATGGACGCTGAGACACAGAGGGTCCCGCTGGGGGCCTGGACGGGGAAAGGATGGACGCTGAGACACAGAGGGTCCCGCTGGGGGCCTGGACGGGGAAAGGATGGACGCTGAGACACAGAGGGTCCCGCTGGGGGCCTGGACGGGGAAAGGATGGACGCTGAGACACAGAGGGTCCCGCTGGGGGCCTGGACGGGGAAAGGATGGACGCTGAGACACAGAGGGTCCCGCTGGGGGCCTGGACGGGGAAAGGATGGACGCTGAGACACAGAGGGTCCCGCTGGGGGCCTGGACGGGGAAAGGATGGACGCTGAGACACAGAGGGTCCCGCTGGGGGCCTGGACGGGGAAAGGATGGACGCTGAGACACAGAGGGTCCCGCTGGGGGTCTGGACTTTAACCCCGAGGGATCGGTAGCCACCACGGACGTTTCTCGAGCAGGTAAAGGTTTCAAGAATGACCCTCGAGATGCAGACTGGAGAGGGGGCGTTGGGGGTGAGGAGCAGTCACAGAAGCCGAGCCACAGGTGGGACCTCCCTTGGGTTCTCTCCCACGGGCACAGAGGCACTCGCCAGGGCTCACTAGTGCCTTTCTCGGGGCCTTTTCCTGGGTTGACCAGAAATCCCTGTGTGTTCCCTGCCCCTTGAGGAACGGCGTCCCATTCTCCACTTGGGGCGGTGTCACTCTCCCCCCGCCCCTGAGCTACTATCTGGATCTACAAGGAGAGCACCCTGCAGGCTCCTCTCGGAGCTGTGTGACCGGGATCTGGGGGAGGTAGAGTCTCCGTCCTGGGACCTCGTCCACCCTCGCTGCAGATGGATGTCGGCCAGGTCACCAGAAGCCCTGAAAGCAAATCGCAGACGGGTCTGGCCTGGTCCTGGGAGGGCTCACAAAGCCCAGCCACTGAGGGCAGAGTTGGGGGCTGAACTGGGGGCCGAGCTGGGGGAAGAATTGGGGGCCGAGTTGGGGGCAGAGTCAGGGGGGAGTCAGAGGCAGAGTTGGGGCAGAGTTGGGGGCAGAGTTGGGGGCAGAGTCGGGGGCAGAACTAGGGGCCAAGCTGGGGGCAGAGTTGGGGGCAGAGTCGGGGGCAGAGTTGGGGGCAGAGCCGGGGGCAGAGCTGGGAGCAGAGCCAGGGGCAGAGCCGGGGGCAGAGTCGGGGGCAGAGCCGGGGGCAGAGTCGGGGGCAGAGTCTGGGACAGAGTTGGGGCAGAACTAGGGGCTGAGCCGGGAGCAGAGTCGGGGGCTGAGTCAGGGGCGGAGCTGGAGTTCATCAGGTGGAGTGGAGGGGGCGGCAGGTAGGAGATTTTGACAGGGTGGGGAGGGAGATCCAGACAGAGAGGAAATAGAATATGCCAAGTCCTGAGGGCATTTCTCAGGTGCAATGGTGCAAATGTGAGTGAGGTCGGAGCAGAGCCTGCAGCTGGCGCGTCTGGGGAGAGGGGTTGCAGTCTTGGACTGGGCGGGGCTGTGGAGTGGACGCCCGAGCAGGAGTTTGGGATTTGTGAGAACAGAACATGTACAGGACTGGGTGATTAGGGAGGAAATGTGGGCTGTCGAGGTGGAGATGAGCCAGCGTAAAGCTGCAGTGTAGCGGGCACCCTGACCGTCTCTGGCATCCCGTCCACCTGTCGGGGGCTAAAGCCTCCCCCACGCTGGAGACAGACAGGAGGTGTTAGAAGTGGGGTCTTGGGTCCAGACAACAGTGCAGGGACTGGGGTGCCTCAGCCTGCACGTCCCAGGGCTCAAAGCAGGCTGGGGGCCTCATGGTCACGTTCTTTGCCTCCACGGTGCCTTTCTCCACTACGCCCTGGATGTCCCAACCAGGATGTCCACTTCGGCTTCCCCTCATTCTCTTCCAGATGCTCTCAGGCTTCTGATCACAGGTCTCTGCCGCCGTCTTTCCTGCCCGAGGGGATACGGCACCTGGTAATTATTGGGTTCCCATGGCCCCCCAGTCACTCTGCCCGTTGCATCAAAGCAGGAGG
Organism: Callithrix jacchus; assembly: GCF_049354715.1. Lineage (NCBI taxonomy): Eukaryota > Metazoa > Chordata > Mammalia > Primates > Cebidae > Callithrix > Callithrix jacchus. The sequence continues at coordinate 217,909,012 of NC_133502.1, read as the reverse complement.
GTCTCAAGTGCCCTGGTTTTGGCTGGTCACAGAGGGGCCCCCGTGGCCAAGAAGTGAGGGGTCTGGTGCTCACACACGGCCCTGGACGCGCGCCTGCCCTTCCTGTCCTTCCTCTGGGCTGTCCTGAGCTCTGAATCCATCAGGAAAGCCTGGACCCAGATATCTTCTTGTAATATCTGTGTTCGAAATGCACATGGCCATGCTGTGGACCTAGAGTGCCCTCCGAGGGCATCACAGAGAGGCGGCTGTCCCCGTGCTGGGGGCTTCTGCATCACCAGGATCCCTCAAGCCCATCCCCTGGCACAGCGAGCTTGTGGACAAACCCATCTGCGGCCAACAAGCCCCAGACAAGAACCCAAGAGCCCCAGTGCCCGGGGCGAGGAGGCCTTTGTCCAGCCACGGGCCTGGGAAGCACGAAGCTCCTTCCAGCTGCCCTCCCCACAGTTCTCCCCTTGGCGGGTGCTAGGAGGGGGTGGTCTTCGTGGTGAGGCTTCAGGCCGCAGATCCAGGTTTTGAGGGGAGCTTGGTTAGACAACAGAGGCCAGCACTTCGTCTCCTTAACGATGTTCGTGTTGAACGACGGTGGCTCCAGCCAGCCCTCTCCTCCTGACCCTGCCTGCTGCTCACTGGGGTTCATTTCCGGTGTTGGCAGCAGCTCCAAACCTGCATCCCGCAGCCGAGGGAGCGGCCAGCAGGCAGAGGGGGCACCGGGCAATTACGGTAACTACTGTAGCATGTTATCCTATTACTACAGAGCACAAAAGTTTCGGAGCTTTTGCTTCCAAAATGTCATGTCAGACAAGACCTGGATTTACTCCCGTAGTTTTTAATCTTCTGAGTAGAGAAGGCTGGTGCCTGCTAATAGGATGGGCACAGCGATAGCCCATTGTCGGCGGCCATGGCACGGCTCCACTGCCTTCTCCTGGCACCAGTTCCAAAGAGTGGGCGGCTCCTGGAATGCTGTCAAAACCAAACCTGGTCTCGGGGCCTGGATGTTCACACTCAGCTCGGAAGCTCAGATTTTGCAAGGCCGCTGCCTGTTTAGCTAAATTAGGTCAGTGGGTTTCCAGCCATGGACACCATGGCACTGAATGCAGACTCCCCATAGCTCTGCCCTGGGATGGAGTGCCCGACCCATGCTCCCGCCACCGGGAGCCTCTGCCGGCCGGGAAGCCTGACTGCACTCTTCCTTCCGGCCACCTGCCCCGGGCTGCACCTGTCCAGGTGTGTGCTTGTCTTTCAGCCAACTAATTAATGCTCACTCAGGAGCCCTGGGAAACAGCACGGCACAGGCCAGTGCATCTCCTTCCATCCGTTCTCCCAGGCACAGCATTGTTTATAGAATTGTGATGATCTTCTGGTGCCATCTGCAAACTGTATCTTCCAGCCAGTAATGTAATTTGGATGCAGGTGAAATTCTGGGAGTTCTTTTGGAGGGTCACGCTGTCCCTCCCTGGCCGCACGAGGCCTCCCATGTCACGAGGCCATAGCCTTTCGTCATAAGCGAACATTTCAATAAACACACCTGTGCGTGCACCTTTTAAATGAGCGGTTTATTTTGGGACGGCTTTGGATGTAGGGGCGTGGTTGTGAAGGTGGGGTAGAGAGTCTCCACCTCCCCACAGCCAGTTTTCCCTGTAAGTAACATCTCGAATTAGTCATGCACGTTGGTTACGGTTCATTAACCGATATTCATGCTGAAGTTCAACCACATCGATTAAGAGAAGTTCATACTTTTTCTCAGCATTTTTTATTTTGTTTTTGAGACAGAGTCTTGCTCTGTTGCCCAGGCTGGAGTGCAATGGCATGATCTCAGCTCACTGCAACTTCCACCTCCTGGGTTCAAGCGATTCTCCTGGCTCAGCCTCCCAAGTAGCTGGGACTATAGGTGCCCACAACCACGCCCAGTTAATTTTTGTATTTTTGGTAGAGATGGGGTTTCTCCATGTTGGCCAGGCTGGTCTCGAACTCCTCGCCTAGGTGGATCTGCCCGCCGCGGCCTCCCAGAGTGTAGGGATCCCAGGCGTGAGCCACGGCGCCCGGCCTATTCAGCGCTGTCTGCCTCCTGCTGTCGTCGTTTCCGGCCCAGGATCCCACCGAGGTTCTCACGTGGCATTTGGCTGTGACAGCTTCTCAGGTTCTCCTTGTTTTTGATGACCCGGACCCTGGGTAGTTTGGAGGTGCCCTGGCTGGGGGTTTGGCAGGCTGTCCCTGTATTAACGTTGGTGTGACTTTTTCTCGTGAGCAGCCTGGCTTAGGTATTCTCAGCAGGAGGACGTCAGAGCCGACACTGCTCTCAGCATCACACCGTGCCCAGGGCCCAGACCATCTACAGCGCTCAGCACGATGGGTTCAACCCTATCCCCTGGCTCAGGTGTCTCCTCTGCAGCGTCGCCTTCCTCCCGCTCCCACACCGTGCTCTGTGGGAAGGTGGGGGGCCATCCCCACCTCCCGAGGGTGCAGTTCGTCTACGGCTCACCTGGAGTGGTGCCCCAGTGCTCCCCGATTCTCAGGACACCCCCTTGGGCTGCATCAGAAGCCTCAGCATGACCTGGCCAGTTCAGGCCTCCCAGGGCCGTGGCACCCCCCAAAGGAAAACCCGGAGGGCACAGGGAGCACAGGAGAAGGGGCTCTGCCTCAGGGGAGTTGGGAGGTGGAAACAGGCACTGAGCAGAACGCAACAAGCAAAACAATGTTTAAAACCTGAGTGTGAAAGTGAAGAAGGACAGAAGGTAAGTGAGTGTGTCAGTGACTAGGGAGCGCAGGTGCTGCTGGGGGTGGGGCAGGAGGACCCCTCAGAGGAGGCCAGACCCACGTAGGGAGAGAACAGGTAGGGAAGCAGCCCATGGCTAGGGCGGACGGAGCCAGGGGTGCCAGCGCTCCCAGCTGGGACGTCAGGGCCAGCAGAGAAGGTCTCTGGGCTGACAAGGGCTGGGCTCTAGGCTTTGGAAGCCTGAGTGAGGGTTACCGGCATTTTAATCTATGCCTGTGTATGACGCCAGCCCCCTGTTTCTCCAATCTGGGGGGCTTGAGGGCAGATCCCAGGGTCTTTATCATGCTTCCTGGAGGCTCCAAGTCTCAGGGAATGGGAGGCGGACACATTGATGGTCTGGGAATGTCTGGAGGTCTGGCGGGTCATATCCCATCCACGGACACTGTCCAGCGGCCCCCAGTCCTATAAGTCACTTGGGCTGGACTTGGCAGGGCAGCTCTTCCACCTGCAGCCCTTGGGGGCTCCAAGCCACATAAGCAGAAAGGCGGAGGCTCGGGTCACGTGCCTCAGGGCCGCGCCTGGAGAGATGTGGGCGTGGGCAGCTGCCGTCCATGCGTGGTGGGGGAGGGGTTGGTCTGTGGCTCTGCACACCTAATTCCTGGCCCGTTCTCTGGCCCCTGGCACCTGGTGCAGCCTCCGCCTGAGGGGCAGTGACTCAGGTCCTCATGCCCAGAGAGCGAGCGCACAGCCAGAAAGTGATGGACAAATTACATCACGGTTAAAATAAAACCAGTGAGGAGAGAAACAAGGTTTTTTTCATTTTTTTTAAAAATAAAAAGGTCAAAGAATATAGATGAAACAAGCCAATTGAATTAGGCTGCAGACTGAACTAATACAGGAGATTCTTCAACGTACGTATCTGATGAGACCTGCCCCGGCAGCCCCACCGTCCAGCCCTTTTCCCCACGTGGCCCATGAATTACACACAGACCACGGGCTGTGTTCTATTATTCAGAAGTCTTTTCGTCTCTCGGAGAAATGCAGCCTCTGAACCCTGGCACGGCTGACCCACCCTGGCTCAGATGGCATTTGGAATTCCTGACAAGCCCAAGGGTCGGCCTGTGAAAGGGACGCGGGGGTCATCCCCATGATCTCTCCACAAACCAAGGTCAGGTATCCTTCCATGGTGAAGCGGGAAGGATGAAGAGGGGGGTCCTAAGTACAGAGGTGCGGCCAGTGAGCGGCAGTCACACCCGCGCACCTGCCAGCCACGGAGTGCCACGTGGGTGCAGGTGGGGCATGGTCATGAGAGTTCTGCAGGGGCAGAGGAAGGAGCTTTCCTGGACTCCGCTCGGCCGAAGAAGGATCTTTCTTGAGGTCCTTCGTTGGAATGCCCACCTTCCCAGGACACTGTTGAGGTGGAATAGTGAGCTGGCCAGCCCTGGACCCTCCTGTATAAATAAGCCTGGGCTCAGAGGTCCTACAGTCCTGGCTTCAGCCCCAGTTCCATCCCTCCCTGATGGACAGTCTGGTGGGGACACACAGGCTCTGTGACCCCAGGCTCCCCGTCTGTGAAGGGGCATCCTCTATAGCCGGTGACTAAGGTGCTTTGTTGAGACAGGGACCAGATGGAGCAATGTGGGGAGCAGCTGCCAGCTCCGTTTCCTCATTGCCCAGTGGCCAGCCAGCCCTCCCCACACCTTGGCCCCCTGGCCCTGGTGCCTCTGCTTTCCCAGTGATGACTGTGGAAAGACTGACATGCACCTGCTAGGTCCTGGGCTCGGGGGAGACCCACAGACACCCCTGAGACCCTGAGCTGCTCCCCGTCTGGGCCTGGGCTCGGGGGAGACCCACAGACACCCCTGAGACCCTGAGCTGCTCCCCGTCTGGGCCTGGGCTCGGGGGAGACCCACAGACACTCCTGAGATCCCGAGCTGCTCCCCGTCTGGGCCCTGGGCCTGAGGGAGACCCACAGATGTCCCTGAAAACCTGAGTTGCTCCCCATCTGAGCTCTGGGCTGGGGGGAGACCCACAGACACCCCTGAGACTCTGAGCTGCTAGTCTGGGCCCTCGGCCTGAGGGAGACCCACAGATGCCCCCGAGACCCTGAGCTGCTAGTCTGGGCCCTGGGCTGGGGGGAGACCCACAGACACCCCTGAGACCCTGAGCTGCTCCCAGTCTGGGCCCTGGGCTGGGGGAGACCCACAGACGCCCCTGAGACCCTGAGCTGCTCCCAGTCTGGGCCCTGGGCTAGGGGGAGACCCACAGATGCCCCAGAGACCCTGAGCTGCTCCCCGTCTGGGCCCTGGGCTAGGGGGAGACCCACAGATGCCCCGGAGACCCTGAGCTGCTCCCCGTCTGGGCCCTGGGCTGGGGGGAGACCCGCAGATGCCCCGGAGACCCTGAGCTGCTCCCCATCTGTCAGGAAACTGCATTCACCAGCCTGGCACGCTGGAGGGGCTGTCCAGTGAACCAGCCTGTTCCCAGAACCTCCTCCTGGGCCTTCCAGTCTCATGCAGGAGACTGGAGGCTCCAGGGGAGGAGGGAAGGGCAGTGCGGGGTCTCCATTGCCTCATGCTGGGGTGGCAGGGGCAGAGGTTCCCTGAGACCCATTTCTCAATGACAATGACAGCCCCAGTGTTCCAAGTCCCAGCCCAGCCCCAACACGGGGTGCCAGCAGGTTACGGGCACCAATCTTGCAGTGGCCTTTCGGGACAGTTGATTCTTCCCGAGCCTCAGATACAGAAACTGAGGCTCTGCGGGTCTTGGCAGGCGACGCCGTCCCATGGCACTAGATGAGGACTCCAGGGTGGGAGCCCAGATGCTCCTTGACTTTTGAGGGGGCACGCCCCCGGGAGCCTTGCGAGTGGGAAACGTCACAAACTGAAAATGCTGTGAGCGCACAGAATGCGCCTAGGCGGGTAGCTTTGCCTGCCCTGCCTCAAACATGCCCTGAACCCGCCCGTCAGCCTGTGGTTGGGCAAAATCACCCAGCACAAAGCCCGTCGTACACTGAAGTGTGGATTTTCTCCTGTGATTCATGGAATAACTGTACGGAAAGCGAAACCTGGAATTTTTGTCCTCCGAGCACAGTGTCTACTGAATGTGTATCACATCCGCACCATGGTAAAGCTGGAAAGTCCCACGTGGAGCCATCGTCAACCAGGGACCTTCTGTATGATGTGGCCCCTGAACCTGGGCCTTGCACGCCACATGGCTTGGTGGAAACCCTCATGGGTGGGGAGGGTGGATTTTGATTCTGGGGTATTCCGAAGAAAAGGGACAGATCTCTCTCAGAAATCGGCAGGTGACTGAGCTCCCAAGAGGTGCCAGGCATTTGCTGGGCCCCTGCCACGCAGCACCAGGTCCTCACAGAGCAGCCACAGATGGGAGCCACTGCCACGCACAGCTTCGGGAGCGGGGAGCTTCTCGGCCCCAGACTCCCCATGAGCACAACGGCGTTTCTTATTTTCAATATCATCTCTTTCCATTCATGCCATCATCAGAATACACAGGAAACAAGGCGGGTGTCGTCTCTGCCCTCAAGAACTCACAGTCCAGTGAAAACCAGCCGCCTTCCGTGTTAAACCAGCTGCTCTCTCTGCCATCCAGAGAAGAGGCACCGACACTCACCCTTCTTCCACACCTGGTGCCCACGCACGCCTTGGCTCTGCTCCTTCTGCCCTTCCTGCATATGAAAGCTCTGTGTGCCCATCCCCCCTCCATGCCCAGGGCCACCGTCCTGGGCCAAGCCGCCGTCTCCTCTGCTGTGAACGTCTGCTGTGGTCTCCTCAGGGCTCACCTCGGCTGCTGGAGTCGTGAGGTCTGGGAGAAGCTGGAGACCCAGAACACACCCGGCCACAGCCCCTCAGAAGCCTGGGCCTCAGAAGGCAGCAGGTGGATGGATGAATAAATGCATGGGCAGGTTTACTAATGACAAAATTAATGAAGGCTAATTAAGGGGAAATGAATGAAGGCTAATTAAAGAGAAATGAATGAAGGCCCAACTTTCCCATATGGACTTTTTAATATCCTATTCTTTTTTCCCCTCAACCGAAGTTAAATGTGTTTTTCCAAAACATTCTCTCCAATGTCCTTCTCTAAAAAGTAATAATCGATGAAAACCTCTCAGTGAGCAGCATCTTTTTCACTGTTCCTTGGGCTTTCTGATTCTGCAGTCACATGTCTTAGGCCGTGCACGTAGCCTGCTCAGCCTCTAAGCCCAAGGACGAGGACCAGGCGCCCTGACCGTTCCAAGCCCGTGCCCCCTTCCAAGTACTCCTGGGCCGGCGCTGCAGGCCTGCCAGTGTTTGCTACTGAGACCCTAAAGGCACGGCTGTAGGAAGAGAAGCACTTGGGGGCAGGACACTGCGTGGGAGAGAAGGGTGCTGAGGCCACCATCCGATGGAGGGAGAGGCCAGCCCCCGTGCATCCCACACTCCAGCCAGCCTCCTCCGAGCAGGGTGGGGGGCTCAACTCACCGTCTTCAGCTCCTTTATTTGAAAACCACCAATAATACAAATGGGAGCATGAGGTTGGCACCGACACACGTACGCAGGCTTGGACGTGAGCCAAACTGCTTATGAGCAGCAGCTGGGGGCTGAGCGCCCGTATTTACAGAGCTGCGGTCACAGTCCCTGCAAGGGACCAGGGGGGAGCCGTGTGTTGAATCACAGAGAAGATTAGTTGTTTACGGTCATCGACGTTGGGGAATTATTCTTATAAAATCTGCCCTTGTTTCACTTGGCTCTGATTAGACATTGTTGAGATCGTGGACAACTTCAGCAAGGTGGCCCAAAAGGAAGCCCCTGCTGGGAAGGGTTCAGAAGAGAGATGGAAATGATTCACGCTGGGGAACACAGGCGTCTCGGGGTAAGGGTGGGGGCCTGCTGAGCATGGAGCCAACGGGATGCAGAGAAAAAGTAACGTCCTCCGTTACAAAGAGGTCTGAGATACAGAAAATCGCCGTCAACAGAGAGAGCCGAGGAGAGGAGCTGGATGTGGGGCAGGGGCATTTGAAGGAACGCCAACCCCGCAGAGTCGAGCTGCTGAGGGTTGTTCAGGAGGCACAGCCACGCAGCAGAAAGGGGCACCAGCATCCTCTCATCCCTCCCTGGTGGAGCTGCCATCGAACACCCTGGCAGGACACGAAGGCCCGGGCAGCTTGGACAGAAAGCACCGGGGTGAGAGGAGGGGCCAGAAAATCATGTGTGTAGAGTGTGTGGGGCTGTGTGAGTCACATGTGCAGAGTGTGAGGGGCTGTGTGAGTCGTGTGTGCAGAGCGTATGGGGCTGTGTGAGTCACGTGTGCAGAGTGTGTGGGGCTGTGTGAGTCGTGTGTGCAGAGTGTGTGGGGCTGTGTGAGTCACGTGTGCAGAGCGTGAGGGGCTGTGTGAGTCACATGTGCAGAGTGTGAGGGGCTGTGTGAGTCGTGTGTGCAGAGCGTATGGGGCTGTGTGAGTCACGTGTGCAGAGTGTGTGGGGCTGTGTGAGTCATGTGTGCAGAGCGTGAGGGGCTGTGTGAGTCACATGTGCAGAGTGTGAGGGGCTGTGTGAGTCACGTGTGCAGAGTGTGTGGGGCTGTGTGAGTCACGTGTGCAGAGTGTGTGGGGCTGTGTGAGTCACGTGTGCAGAGTGTGTGGGGCTGTGTGAGTCATGTGTGCAGAGCGTGAGGGGCTGTGTGAGTCACGTGTGCAGAGCGTGAGGGGCTGTGTGAGTCACGTGTGCAGAGCGTGAGGGGCTGTGTGAGTCGTGTGTGCAGAGCGTGTAGGGCTGTGTGAGTCACGTGTGCAGAGCGTGTGGGGCTGTGTGAGTCGTGTGTGCAGAGCGTGTAGGGCTGTGTGAGTCACGTGTGCAGAGCGTGTGGGGCTGTGTGAGTCACATGTGCAGAGTGTGAGGGGCTGTGTGAGTCGTGTGTGCAGAGCGTATGGGGCTGTGTGAGTCACGTGTGCAGAGTGTGTGGGGCTGTGTGAGTCACGTGTGCAGAGTGTGAGGGGCTGTGTGAGTCACGTGTGCAAAGCAAGTGGGGCTGTGTGAGTCACGTGTGCAGAGCGTGAGGGGCTGTGTGAGTCACGTGTGCAAAGCATGTGGGGCTGTGTGAGTCACGTGTGCAGAGCGTGAGGGGCTGTGTGAGTCACATGTGCAGAGCGTGAGGGGCTGTGTGAGTCATGTGTGCAGAGTGTGGGGCTGTGTGAGTCACGTGTGCAGAGCGTGTGGGGCTGTGTGAGTCACGTGTGCAGTGTGAGGGGCTGCGTGAGTCACGTGTGCAGAGTGTGTGGGGCTGTGTGAGTCACGTGTGCAGAGCGTGTGGGGCTGTGTGAGTCACGTGTGCAGAGTGTGAGGGGCTGTGTGAGTCACGTGTGCAGAGTGTGGGGCTGTGTGAGTCATGTGTGCAGAGCGTGTGGGGCTGTGTGAGTCACGTGTGCAGTGTGAGGGGCTGTGTAAGTCACGTGTGCAGAGTGTGTGGGGCTGTGTGAGTCACGTGTGCAGAGCGTGTGGGGCTGTGTGAGTCACGTGTGCAGAGCGTGAGGGGCTGTGTCAGCCGCGTGTGCAGATTGTGTGGGGTTGTGAGTCACGTGTGCAGAGTGTGAGGGGCTGTGTCAGCCGCGTGTGCAGATTGTGTGGGGTTGTGACTCACGTGTGCATAGCAGTGAGGGGCTGGGTGAGTCGTGGGTGCAGAGCTGTGAGGAACTCTGGAAGTCTTGTCTGCAGATCTGTACTTGAGTGTCCGGGCTCAGAAGGGATCCGGTGGGTGCCTGAGGATGTCAGGGCCTCGTCGGGCACCTTGGTGCTGTTCCCTGACCTCTTCACTGCCTTTCATCTGCTCTCTGGGTTTGAGGAGCCGCAATTAGCAGATGGTTCGAGGTCTATTAGCCAGCGCCTGCCCCCGCCCCCTCCAATGCCATTGGCATCAGAGATTGGATTTCTTAATGACAGAAGGATTAAGTAACAGGCCTGAGCAGGGCCGCGGGCAGCCGTGTGAAGCCACGTGCAAAATTGATATTTCAACAAGCCTGATAACGTATTAGGGCAATGGCCCTGCTGTGTCGCAGAGTCCTGTGATGAATCTTCCTCGAAGTGCTGGCGGGTGCCTGTCACGGGGTCTGGGTGCTCACGAGTCCCCTGGCCTTCTAGGAACCCACCAGTCCCTTCCCAAAGTGTCCGGGAAACCTCAGGTCCCAAACTGTGCGGAGGAGGGTGGAAGGTGCCAAGTGGACCACAGGGGCTAGCGGCAGGGACAAGGCTCCCACCTTCACCACCCTTCACTGATGGGCATGGGGCAGGGCTTCAGGGTTCCCCAGTGGGGCAAGCGTGGGCATGGGTTCCCCGCTGTCCCAGAAGCTCCGAAGATGGTGCCCTCGGAAGCCCCGGCCTGCACCGCATCCGCCACGGGCTCCAGACCATGGAGTCCTCTGCAGCCGTCTCACACTCTGATTTGTGACTTCAAACCGAAGCACTGGGGCCCCAGACAAGATGCTGGGTGACAATTTTATGAAGATCAATGTTATTAAGGACTGAATTCTAGTCCGAAATAATTTGTATAAAATATAGTCACGTTAGATGAGAATCTGTGCAGAATTATCAGCTAATGGGCTGTTGAATTGTGAAAACCCCTGGCCTTTTCACAGAATAATTGAACATGACGTCTTCTATATTGGATTGTGAGGCTCCTGAGCACAGGAAGGGACTCTGGTCCTGCCAGTGCCTCCAGGGCTGTTCTCCCTGCCTCACCCCTGACCATCAACATGTCCACCAAAAGCAGGGAGAGCCCCTGAAGCCTGGGTGGCCCTCTCCGCTGCCAAGACCCCTCCCACCAGGCCTGCACACACCCTGGCCCCATCCCGGTCCTCCACCAAGCCCACTCCCTCCAAACCTGCAGCCCTGGCCCCATCCTGGTGAGCTGCCTGTGGCATTTGGGACCCTGCATGCCCCCCTGGGATGTCCTTCTCATCCTGGTTAGCCAGCAGTCACCATGAGTCCCTTCAGTCCCGAGCCACTACCAGCTTCCCTCCTTCATCTGAGAGCTCACCTCCTCCCAGAGCAAAGTCTCCTGAGGAAGTGAGGCCACCCGAGAAGGGGCGTCCCAGCCCCACTGCCCCAGAGCAGCTTCTGGAAGGAAAGGAGAGAAGGGAACGGGGAGGGATGGCTCCTCCCCGATTGGCACCTTCCAGGGAGCCTCCACCCAGGAGGGACCCACACCCTCCCCAGGCCCTGGCCTTCCTGGGTCCCAGGGGCCCTGAGGTCTCCCCTGCAGTGGGAAGGAGGCTGGCCAAGGACTCCCAAGGCTGATGCTCAGGGGCACCCACCTCCCTGCCTCTCTCTTAAGGTCCCCGAAGTTACTGGTAAGTCGGGGAAGGAATACCCCAGTGGTGTCTCCAGCTGTGGAGTCTGGGGGGTGTCCTCCTCACGAGATACTCTGGAGGTGCTCAGGTACTGACGAAAGACCTGTGGTAGCCCCTCTGCCCGCCCTCACCCATGCCCTGCAAAGCTTTTCCTACAGTCTCACTGAGCCCCAAAGAAAAGCAAAATGAACCAGAGCCCTCACCCAAGGTGCTGTTATGATCCCACCTAAGAGGTGGGGGTGGGAGTCAGGGAGGGTTTGAGCCCATGATTGTTCCTGCGTTCTGTGGGCAGGAGCATTGCCAATGGGTGGTTCCAGCAGGCCCCTATGGGCCCCAGACCATTGCGATGGATACCTTGGGCAGCGCTAATGGAGGGAGGTGCCAGGAGGGCCCAGTAAGGGGGTTTCCACTGCCCCCTGCCCCTGAATCATCCCATTTTCTCTCTTGGGCACCGGGCAGCCTCATGGTTCACTGTCCTTTCAGCCTGGCCTGGGGATCTTGGCAGGGACCTCGCTAAGCATCACTTCAGGGCAGGTGGAACGAGATGGGAGAGGCCCTCAGGTCTTCCCGGCACCCGGGGCTTCCTGGTCTCACGGGTCCTGGGGCAACTCTGTGATGATGATGTCAGGGGCTCAGGAAGGGGTCCCCAAGTCCACCCCTGTGCCAGGTGGCACAGGCCACACCTTTTCCAGTCCCAGACTCAACTCCCTGTGCTCAGCCCTTAGCCCAGCCCAGAGGGGGCCTGCAATGGGAGGAGGGGCTTCCCCAGGCCTACTGGCTGATAGAGAGCAGAAGCAGAGGTAAAGAGTCCACACTGCCCGCCGGCTCTTACACGGTGCAACCCACCCATGCCTGGGGCTCTGTTGCCTGTCCAACCGGAACCCCATCTGCAGCTCCAGGTGCTGGAAGAGCATCCGCTCAAGGAGTGGTGGGGGTAATGGGGGGCAGTGAGGGGGTAATGGGGGGCAAGGGGGCTGATGGGGGTCGATGGAGGGCAGTAGGGGGCAGTGGGGAGTTGTAGGGGGTGGTGGTGGGTGGTAGGGGGCAGTAGAGGGATGGTAGGGAGTGGTGGGGTGGTGGTGGCCGGCAGTGGTTGGTGGGGGTTCGTGGGGGACAGTGGGGGGTGATAGGGGGTGGCAGGGGGTGATGGGGGATGGGGAGATGGTGGGGGGCAGCAGGGGGTGTCGGGACATGGCAGGGAGTGGTGGAAAGTAGCTGAGCCAGGGGTGGGAGCACCGGCGTCTGGGAGGTCTGAGCACAAGCCGGGGTCCGAGGGTCCTGAGCCAGGTGGCGGCTTGATTTCTGCCGCTGTCCTCTCCTGGTCCTTGGGAGCCTAGGGGCCCCCATCCCCTGCCAGCCAGGGGGCTCAGGGAGGACAAGTCATTGAGCACAGCTCCTGGGTGGCAGATGCGTCTTAGCTCCCCAAGATATAGAAGCAAAGCTGCAGTGAGGCAGGGCCCTGGGAGGGGGTGACTGGGGGAGAGGTCTCCTAAAAGGGGAGAATTGGGAGGAGCTCCTCTGGGGCTGCATCCAGAATGCAAGAGCCACACACATAAGGAGGAGGTAAACCCTCTGAAGCGCTGTAGGACGGTGTGGGGGAGGAGCGAGGGTGGACACACTGAGCCGTCCTCCCTGGGGGCACATGTGGAGATGGGTGGACGCTGGGCCACACACAGGGGCTGGCTTTCGCCTTAGAGGACCGGCCGGGGGTTTGGGGGGGCGCTTTCTGGGCTGAGTCCACTACATTCCCAATCCCCAGCCTCAGCCCAGTCAGGGGGTCTTCCTGGGGCCGGCTGACCATCAGCCTGGGCAGAGCAGCCACCATGGAGAGCCTTCAGGAAGCAGCACGGACCAGGTGGCTGAAAACACCTTTCTTCTCTCACAGTTCTCAGGGAGAAGCATGGATGGGCTGGTCTCAGACAATTCCCTGTGTCTGAGACCGGCTGCTTCAGGGAGTTGGGGGTGGCGGAGGCTCCTCGGGGCTCCAGACAGTGCTGGCCTCAGAGCTGGGAAACTGAACCTACTGGGGCAGAGGTCCGGGTCCTGGAGGCAAGGTACCCCTGCAGCCCAGGAGGACACTTCCTGATGCTGGTGGCTCCCGGCAGGGTGCAGGAGGGGGAGCCCCAGTGACCCAGGCCTTCAGGCCCCTCCACAGGCCCTGGGTGGGTAGCCCTGGCACAGCTTGCCAGTGGTCCCCAGACCTGGCAGGCAGGAGGGACTGGCCATGTAGCCTGTCCAGGGAGGGGCACAGCAGAGGTGGCAGTCACCATCCAGGCACTGGGGAAGCTGCCTCAGCAGGGACGAGGGTCTCTCATTACCCAGGGGCAGTACTCAAGGTTGCCCACGCCAGGTCATCACAGCCCCATCGGGATGAACAGACCCAGCATGGGGACAAGTCCTGCCTCCATGAGGCTGGGAGAGGCCCTTCCTTCAGGCTGACTGGGGGGAAGTGGAGGACCAGGAGGAGATGGTGCCTCCCTGTCACTTCCCGTGCCTGCTACATTCTGTCACTTCTCCCTGCTCTGTCCTTCCCCAGGCTCCAAATCCCCTGGCGCTGCCCTCTGAGGCCCTCAGGGCCAGGCTGCACCAGCTTTTCCTGGACACGCTGTTTCATCCCGTCCTCCCGGCATGGCTACAGATGGCGGTTTAAGCCCCCGTCACCCGGCACAGATCCCAACCTCCTCTTAAAATGGCCCGTCTGTCCCTTTCATGGGGGTTCCTGGAACGGAGTCAGGTCTGAGGAGGGAGGCAGGCTTCGGGACGGAGGAGCAGGGGAGAGAACACGCACCCCGCACCAGGGATGTCCCAGAGATGGGCTGCCTGGAGCTGGGAGCCCGCCACACCGGGGTTTCTGGGGGCAGCCAGCAGTGAGGTGGGGCCCAGGTGTCCGGCCCTCCAGGGTGGCTGCAGCCCTCCTCCCTCTGGTGACCTCGCCGGCCTCCCGGCTCCCAGCCCTGTCTCCCCTGATTAAGGAAGCCATAGCTCATTCTCCACAGCATCGCTGCCCTGGCTTCGGCGGCTAATTCTGCCACATAATGGAACTTGAACACTGCCTAATTTCCAAATTAAACCCAGATGGATGGCCTGGCCTCTCCTGAAGGCAGGGGCTGTGGGGGCGGATGAGCCACCCCTGGTGGTTTGGAAGCAGTGGGGGCCACGGTGAACACCCTGGAAGGTCCCACCTTTGATCCTCCTGGGACCCTGGCCCTCGGCTGCAATTCCCTGTGTCTGAGACCGGCTGCTTCAGGGAGTCGGGGGTGGCGGAGGCTGCACCGTCCGGGTCCTGCTATCTGGGCCTCCTCAGGGCTCCAGACAGTGCTGGTCTCAGAGCTGGGAAACTGAACCTACGGGGGCAGAGGTCCGGGTCCTGGAGGCAAGGTACCCCTGCAGCCCAGAAGCCCATTGGCTCATTCTGAACACCCCAGGGCCTCCTTCCATGACCCAGCTCATCCTTCCAACCATCTTAGTTACTATGGCAGCAAGAATTTGACATGTTCTCTTGCTTGTTGAGTTTTATTATTTCTAAATAAAGTCTCTATCTCACCATGAGCTCCTGTCCACACGAATTTGCTTCTGGCCAAGGGCTGCTCCAGACCCCGAAGGTCTGTGCAGGGTCAGCACAGTGTCTGCAGAGCCCGGGCCGGGGGAGCCTGTGTCTCAGCCCCTCCCCACTCACACTGAAAGATCCTCTCCTCTACGCAGGGGGAGGAAGGGAGAGGTGGGGTCAGGAACGTAGGCCCCTCTCTCCTGCACTGGAGTTCAGACCTCACCCATCACCCTCCCCTGGAGGGCCGGTCTGTCCTGCCTTCCACCTGCCTGGCCCCTGCGCTGGTCTGTTCCATGGATCAGTCATGATTCTAGAGGGCACAGCGGGCCCCTCAGCCTGCCTTTCCTTTAATGGAGCCCCAGTGGGTCCTGACTCAGCACCTGCAGAAGCTGGACGAGCTCTTGTTCCTCCTCCCATGGGGGTGGTCAGCACTGTGGGGGCTTCCTTTCTGCCCCAGGGCCCCCTGGCTCTGGGCCCACCACTCCAGGACTTGACCCGCTGCACCCCTGCAACACAGATGTTAGCACTGTGGGTCCCCTCAGACCCCTCCCCTCCACCGTCATCCATCACTGGCCCTCTCCCCCAAGACAAGCTGCAGCAGAGACCCTGGCAGGCACATCAGTCCTCCAGGGAAGGGAATAAGGAAAGGGGAGAGAGCTCAACCTCTCCTGCTCAGGCAGCTCCCTCCAAGGGTCCCACTGTGGCTCAAATTCTGGAGGCTGTCCCAGCACCTCCAGACCCCAGGCCAGCTCACAACAGCCCAGTCCTGCATGGACCCTGGCTGCCCCACACACCTGCAGATGGGTGAGGGGCCATGAATTCAGAGCTCCATTTCTGCAAGAAATACCGCAGGCCACTGTCGATTGCAATTACTCTAGGCTCATTAGTTTTGACTTCAGGTGTTTAGCAGAAGCTTTCACACTCAATAGATATATATTTGAGAAATCAGCACGTTTTGGACATAATGTCTGTGCTAGACAGAATTCTAAGGTGACCTCCAGGATTCTTGCCCCAGAGCACATCCTCAGAGTAATCTTCTTCCCACCAGTGTGTGGGAAGTCAGGGCTTGTCTCTTCTGAAGACGATGGGAAATCACTCCAGTGATGAACTACTAATCAGTTTACTTTGAGTTAATCAAGAGGGATCGGCTAGGTAAGCCTGGCCTAATCAGGTGAGCCCTTTGAAAGAAGGGGAGGGTCAGAGAGATGTGGCCTCGCTGTCCTCTTTTGCTTTTCTCTTAATGCTTTTTATTTTTGCTTTTACATTTAGGACAATAATCACTTCAAGTCAATGGTGTGAAATAGAAACGAAGATTCCTGATTTTTTAATGATTGCCATTCTAACTGGCGTGAGGTGGTATCTCAATGTGGTTTTGATTTGCATCTCTCTAATGACCAGTGATGATGAGCATTTTTTCATATGTTTGTTGGCCTCATGTATAGACTGGACTGGGAAAATGTGGTGCCATGGAATATTATGCAGCAATCAAAAATGATGAGTTCGCGTCCTTTGTAGGGACATGCATGAATCTGGAGAACATCATTTCAGCAAACTGACACAAGAACAGAAAATGAAATACCGCATGTTCTCACTCATAGGCGGGTGATGAAAAATGAGAACACATGGACACAGGGAAGGGAGCACTACACACTGGGGTCTATTGGGGGGACTAGGGGAGGGATAGTGGGGGGAGGAGCTGGGGAGGGATAGCCTGGGGAGAAATGCCAAATGTGGGTGAAGGGGAGGAAGGCAGCAAATCACACTGCCACGTGTGTACCTATGCAACTGTCTTGCATGTTCTGCACATGTACCCCAAAACCTAAAATGCAATAAAAAAAATAAAGAAATGAAGATTCCTTTTTTTCAATGGGATTCAACTAAGACAATTTACTGAGGCATCCTTCGTGTCTGTGGTGACTCTTTGGCTTAGGTGTGGGTCCGTTTCAGGCCTTCGCATTCTGTTCCATGGATTCATTTGTCTAACTTCATGCTAATGCCATGGTGTCAACATTGCTTTGGCTTTACGGAGAGTCCGGGAGTTTGGTGGTTGGTCTTCCAATTAGTTACTTCTCTCAGTGGTTGTCTTGTCTCTTCTGTATCATTTATCTTTTCTTACTCACTTTAAAATCACCTTAGACATTTCTACAAAAAATATGATGGAGTTTTTCATGAAGTTATAACGAATCTGTAGATCAATGTGGGAGGAACTGACAGCTTGATACTGGGTCTCCCAATCCATGAATATGGTACATCTCCACATTTCTTTAGACTCTCTTAGTTTCTCTCAGCAATGTTTATTTTTCTTTAATGTAGATTTCTTGCACATATGTAAGTAGATATCTAATTTTTCATTCTATTGTAGATAGTATGGTAAGTATTTGTTACAAGTATATGGAAATAATATTTAGTTTATATATTGGCCTTGCTAAATTCCCTAATTAATTCTAATGACCTGCTTATAGATTTCCTTGAATATTCTTCATGCAATCATGTCATCTACACAGATATTACTTCTTCTCTCTTTCCTATTTTTTGTATCTGTTTTCATTTTTCTCTCAATAGAGCACTGCCAAGGACCTACAGTACAATGTTGAATGTAAGTGGCTACAGAGAAACGTTGTTGGCTCATTCCTGATTTTAGGAATGAATGCACTCACTTTAATAGAAAACAACCCTGCGAGGCTGGGAAATCAACTTGCGGTTGTAATTCAGCCACACAGAGAATGAGACTCTGGGTTTGGGTTTCAGTCTCAGCCCTACAGCTACAGGAGGTAAGGGTTTCTTTCAGGGCAGACATAGAAGCTTTCAGGTTATTCGTGTAGCAATTGAGCTGGGAATTCTAGTCTCTTAGCTTATCCTTTTCTTTCCCCGCTTTGTCCATCAACATTAGGAGAAACCAGTAAATCTCAATATACTCATTATTTGGACAATAATGCTCAAAAGCATAATATACACAGCCCCCCAGAACCTCGACTTCCGTGAGTATTGGATTAGGAGTGTTCCATGGGGATATTGCCCCCCAGAACCTCGACTTCTGTGAGTATTGGATTGGGAGCGTTCCATGGGGATATTGCCCCCCGGAACCTTGACTTCCGTGAGTATTGGATTAGGAGCGTTCCATGGGGATATTGCCCCCCGGAACCTTGACTTCCGTGAGTATTGGATTAGGAGTGTTCCATGGGGATATTGCCCCCCAGAACCTCGACTTCCGTGAGTATTGGATTAGGAGTGTTCCATGGGGATATTGCCCCCCAGAACCTCGACTTCTGTGAGTATTGGATTGGGAGCGTTCCATGGGGATATTTTGCACTTCTTTCTTGCCACATCATGCACTGACAAGGTCTTCCTCCTCGACCGAACTTCAATCAGGCTCCTCAGAGCCCTCTTCTCAATGAGGCCTTGGCCTGAGGCTGCTCCCCTTCCCAGCTCAGTTTTAGCAAAGAGTCCTGTTAAGATAGTTTAGCAAGAATCTCCCCCTCCATTATCAAATTTCTCCTCCCTCACTCTTGATATCCGAGGACTTCTACCTGCCTTTAGCAAGCATCTCGTTGAGTCAGTTTAGCGAGAATCCCCCCAACCTCGCTACCTCATCAACTCCCTCTTGCCAGTTTTCCATCCACTGATCTCCTCACCATACCTGTGGGTTCAAGTCTCCAGCTGTCCTTGCTGTATTCAGAGTTGAATTAAATCTCTCTCCTCCATTGCAACCATTTTTAATAAATTCACTCTGGCCATATTTTTAAACAAATGTCTGGTATAATTGTTTTAATCAATGACACAGACTATTAATGCTCTCCTCACTGTTGGAAATAGAATTATTCACGGTTTAAACCTAATCCATTTAGAAAACCAAATGACAGAAACCTTAGAACAAGTTCAGAAAACTCAGTCTTAAGATTTTGTTTCTCTAGAACCAATCTCTGTCCCCAAGTCTGTGTTGGATTTCTCCAGAAAAACAGAGCTAATGGTCCAGATGGAGATAGAGAGAGGATGGTAGATGGGTAGATAGATGACAGATGGACAGATAGATAGACATGATAGATAGATGACAGATGGACAGATAGATAGACATGATAGATAGACATGATAGGTAGATGACAGATGGACAGATAGATAGACATGATAGATAGACATGATAGATAGATGACAGATGGACAGATAGATACATAGATGATAGATAGACATGATAGATAGATGACAGATGGATAGATAGATAGACATGATAGATAGACATGATAGATAGATGACAGATGGACAGATAGATACATAGATGATAGATAGACATGATAGATAGATGACAGATGGACAGATAGATACATAGATGATAGATAGACATGATAGATAGATGACAGATGGACAGATAGATACATAGATGATAGATAGACATGATAGATAGATGACAGATGGACAGATAGATACATAGATGATAGATAGACATGATAGATAGATGACAGATGGACAGATAGATACATAGATGATAGATAGACATGATAGATAGATGACAGATGGACAGATAGATACATAGATGATAGATAGACATGATAGATAGATGACAGATGGACAGATAGATAGACATGATAGATAGATGACAGATGGACAGATAGATAGATAGACATGATAGATAGATGACAGATGGACAGATAGATACATAGATGATAGATAGACATGATAGATAGATGACAGATGGACAGATAGATAGACATGATAGATAGATGACAGATGGACAGATAGATAGATAGACATGATAGATAGATGACAGATGGACAGATAGATACATAGATGATAGATAGACATGATAGATAGATGACAGATAGATAGATGATAGATAGACATGATAGATGACAGATGGACAGATAGATACATAGATGATAGATAGACATAATAGATAGATGACAGATGGACAGATAGATACATAGATGATAGATAGACATGATAGATAGATGACAGATGGACAGATAGATACATAGATGATAGATAGACATGATAGATAGATGACAGATGGACAGATAGATACATAGATGATAGATAGACATGATAGATAGATGACAGATGGACAGATAGATAGACATGATAGATAGATGACAGATGGACAGATAGATAGATAGACATGATAGATAGATGACAGATGGACAGATAGATACATAGATGATAGATAGACATGATAGATAGATGACAGATAGATAGATGATAGATAGACATGATAGATGACAGATGGACAGATAGATACATAGATGATAGATAGACAGATAGAGAGGGATTGAGGAAATTGGCTCACACAATTGCAGAGGCTAGGCCGGCGGGCTGGAAACTCAGGCAGGGTTTTCATGTTGGCATCTGGGTTAGAATTCCTTCTTCATCAGGAAACAGTCTTGGATCTTAAGTGTTCAACTGATTAGACAAGGCCCACCTGCGTTGTGGAGGGTCAGCTGCTTTACTCAAAGTCTACTAATTTAAATGTTAATCACACCCCAAAATACCTTCCTTGACTGCAGTTTGACCAAATAATTGGGTACCGTGGCCTAGCAAAATAGACACATGAAATTCACTGTCACAGGAGGATAGCTTCAGTATTTTGACATTAAAACCTGTTTGCAATAGGTTTTATTTGCAGATGCCTCTTACAGAAGTAAGGAAATTCTATTCTAGTTTGCTATGAGTTACCATAAATCGATTTCTAATTGCATTAACATTTTATTCCTGAAATATTGGGATGATCATTAGTCCCCCCTTTATTCTAATAAGGTGGTGAATTTCATTCATTGACTTTGTTCTTAATCTTAAACCAATTTTATAATTTTAGGATAAATTTCAGTTGACCAACTGGAGTTTTTACATTTCTCTGATTGTGATTTGCTAATACAGATTGTAGAATTTTTGCTGCTCCGGTTTTCAATTTTATTTTTGTTTACTATTATAATTTACTCTTCAGCTGTTTAGTGCTAATTTTTATTAAGCACTAAATCGTGAGAATTTCCACATAAACTTTAAGAGGCCAAAGCAGAATGTCCAATCATCCTTCTCATGTGTAAGAAGCAGAAAGCAAGTCCAGCCATTTGAGACAAAAAAAAACAAAAAAGAAAGAAAATAAATATATTCCTCTCGCATAGCCTGCAGCCTTCCGGAAGGGCTGAGCAACCAAGCATGGTGGCCAGGAACTCAGGGCTGCTGCCCACGCTCAGAACACCCGAGGCAGACTGAAGCCCTGTGCCGCCAGCCTCACGGGAGAGATGGATAAATTACAGACGGTTAGACAGGGGGATATGCAAACTTTCACACCCACAGCTCAGACACAACACTGCCCCTGTGTGTGTGTGTGTGTGTGTGTGCACGTGTGCACTTGTGCCAGACACATGGCAGATTTGCAACGAGCATTTGCTGCCTGAATGTCTACGGGACAGCAGTTGGCTTTCCCGGAATCCCTAGAGGGGTGTGCCATGGAAGGAGTCTCCGGTGACATTTCTCAGAATTGAGAACTCCTGCGCCTCACCATGGGTGGTGGGAGTTGGGGCTTCTCAGGACAGGGCCCAGGAGACACTGCGTAGGCTGCATGCGGGGAGCACAGGCCTGGAGGAGGCTGCACAGCAGCCGGGCCCTACAAGCAGAGGCCGTGCTGGACCTGAGGCTTTGCAGTTCTCTCCTGCTGCTTTTTCCTCTCTCAGCGGGGACACCCAAGTTGGGGGTGGGAGTGGTGACGTCCCCAGCACTGGGGGGTCCTGATACAGGGACCCCGCCCGCCACGCAGGGCTCTGCCCACAGAGGCTGCTGCATCCCAAGCTGCACTTCCTGGGGGCTACCTCCCCCAGGAAGTCTCCCTGGGATGCCCTTACCCAGGGTGAGCCACCTCAGGGAGGGTTTCACAGCCAGGGGCGGGTCCTGAGCTTCTCCAAGACTGTCACTGAGGGACTGTCCACCCCTCAGCGCTGACCCCCCAGGGCCGACCAGAGGCCCATTTCTGCCGTGGACATCGTGTAGATGTGTGATGCCTCCTGAGCTCATTCCCAGAGGCACTCAGGCCTTGCAGGGCACTCCACAGCCCTGCAGCCCCCACCTGTCCTCTGCGTTTGCTGTCTGGAATTCCAAAGCAACCACTGCCGGCCACCCACGACAGCTCTCAAGCCACCGAGTGGCTTCCTATTGATTGCAAAGGGCGCCCGAGCCACTCCATCAGCCACCGTGTCCGACTTCTTCCCAGAGGTACTTCTTCAAACAATATTTTCAAGAGGACAGAAGGACCTGGAGCAGGCGTGGGAAGCTCTCAGTGTCTGGCTTCGCTCAGGGAGAGGCTGCCCCTCCTTACGGCGTCTGCAGAGTGGACCTGTGCTCGCTGAACACAGCCTGGCCCCCAGCTGCCCCGGCGGCCCCCAGCCGGGCCGTCTTTGCTGCAGTGAGGACTTTGTCCAGGTGGGGTGCCTGCGTCCAGAAAACAATTCAATGTAACTCAGGACGTAACCGACACAAATAACATCTCTTTCTCTTCAAGACTTCGTCTAGGTACCATTTTTGAATGAAGCCGAGGAGTTAAAAACCTGGGAGAAAATTCTGAAATATAATAAAATTGAGCAAACATCAAACTACCTCGGAGACTGGAGAAGTTAATTACATCATGCCAGCGCCGTGCGGCCCGCAGAGACTTGGAGCTAACGTCCGTTTCTCCTAGAGCAGATCCAGGCAGCAAAGTCAGCTGGGACTTCTGGTGCAGGATAATAGTTCTTTTTTCATTGACCAAATTGGGCAAATTAAACAAAAAATGTATCTAGTCGCTGCTTTCTGCCGACATTGTGCTTGGTGCCAGGACTGAGATGAATTGAATGTGGCCTCTGTCTTCAGGGGCCCTGAGTCCCCGTGGGTGGGACGTGAAAGCCGAAGCCCATTGTCAGGGCTGGATCCACACAGGTCCAGAGTGAGGGACCCTAAGGGAGAGAAACTCACTCACCCTGGGCAAGGGCATCCAGGGAGACTTCCTGGAGGAGGTGGCCCCAGAGCCAGCTTGGAGGCAGCCGGGCAACTGAATGAGGAAATCAGACACCAGGAGGTGCCCAGATGGGAGGAATGGCCACAGCACCACCGTGAGCCCAGCACACCTGCCTGCGCTTTCCCCACTCGGCAGATGGCTGTTGACTGGTATCGGAATGGGGAGACACAGGCCAGTGTGAGGGATGCAGGTGCAGCTTCAGATGCAGCAGCCTCTGTGGGTGGAGCCCTGTGTGGCAGGCGGGGTCCCTGTATCAGGACCCCCCCAGTGCTGGGGACGTCACCACTCCCACCCCCAACCTGGGTGTCCCCGCTGAGAGGGGAAAATGCAGCAGGAGAGAACTGCAAAGCCTCAGGTCCAGCACGGCCTCTGCTTGTAGGGCCCGGCTGCTGTGCAGCCTCCTCCAGGCCTGTGCTCCCCGGATGCAGCCTACGCAGTGTCTCCTTGGCCCTGTCCTGAGAAGCCCCAACTCCCACCACCCATGGTGAGGCGCAGGAGTTCTCAATTCTGAGAAATGTCACTGGATACTCCTTCCCTGGCACACCCCTCTAGGGATTCCGGGAAAGCCAACTGCTGTCCCGTAGACATTCAGGCAGCAAATGCTCGTTGCAAATCTGCCGTGTGTCTGGCACAAGTGCACAAGTGCACACACACACACACACAGGGGCAGTGTTGTGTCTGAGCTGTGGGTGTGAAAGTTTGCATATCCCCCTGTCTAACCATCTGTAATTTATCCATCTCTCATCTCTCTCTCATCTGTATGTATCTCTCATCTATCTGTTATACATTGATCTATTATCTGTGGATCCATCTACCACTGTCTTTATGTCTGTATGTATCTGACTATGTGTCTGTCTATCTGATGTGCGCAGCTCAATATGCATAACTGAAAATGAGAGTGGCCTGAGCTGATGTGACACGTGGGGGGCGAGATCTCCTGAGATCTCTAGCTTTTAGTTTCCCACTCCACTCTCTATCCCCTAACAATGCTCGCCTTCTTTCCTTTGCCCCCTTGCCTTTATCATCACCCAAATCAGGACAAGACTGCTGAGCTCCACAGGCATGGCCTCAGGTACCCAAGAAAGAAACCAGGAAGCAGGAGCTCCATAAATCCCCTCTGAATGGATGAACAGATGAAAAGATGGATGGGCAGGTGGATGATGAACACGTGTGTGGGTGGATGATGGATGGATGGATGAAAAGATGGATAGGTGGATGATGGATGGATGGGTAGACAGATGACAAATGGATGGGTGGATGGGTGGATATAGGGATGGCAGGATGGGTGGGTGGGTGAAGAAATGAATGGATAGATGAAGGGATGGATGGATGAATAAATGGATGGATGGATGGATGGATTCATGAATGGATTGATAAATGGATTGATGGATGAGAACATGACAAATGAATGGATAGGTGGGTGAATGGGTGGATGGGTTGGGGGATGATGGATGGATGGATGAATGGATCGATGATGAATTCATGGATGATAGATGGATTGATTGATGAGTGAATGATGGATGGACGAATGGATGATAAATGTATGGATAGGGATGATGGATGGATAGGTGGATGATGGATGTGTGGATTATGGATAGGTAGATGATGGATGTGTAGGTGATGGATGGGTGGATGAGGGATGGGTGATTGATGAATGTGTGGATGATGGATGGACGGATGATGGATGGGCGGATGATGGATGTGTAGATGATGGATGGGTGGATGATGGATGTGTAGATGATGGATGGGTGGATGATGGATGGGTGGATGATGGATGGAAGGGTAGATGGATGGGTTGATGGACGTGTGGATAATGAATGGGTGGATCGATGGGTTGATAGATGGGTGGATGATGGATGTGTGGGTGATGGATGGGTGGATGATGGATGGGCAGGTGATGGATGGGCAGATGATGGATGTATAGATGATGGATGGGTGGATGATGGATGGAAGGGTAGATGGATGGGTTGATGGATGTGTGGTTAATGAATGTGTGGATCAATGGGTTGATAGATGGGTGGATGATGGATGTGTGGGTGATGGATGTGTAGGTGATGGATGTGTAGGTGATGGATGTGTGGGTGATGGATGTGTGGGTGATGGATGGGTGAATGATGGATGTGTGGGTGATGGATGGGTGGATGATGGATGTGTGGGTGATGGATGGGTGGGTGATGGATGTGTGGGTGATGGATGTGTGGGTGATGGATGGGTGGATGATGAATGTGTAGATGATGGATGGGTGGATGATGGATGTGTGGGTGATGGATGGGTGGATGATGGATGTGTGGGTGATGGATGGGTGGATGATGGATGTGTGGGTGATGGATGTGTAGGTGATGGATGTGTGGGTGATGGATGTGTGGGTGATGGATGTGTAGGTGATGGATGTGTAGGTGATGGATGTGTGGGTGATGGATGTGTAGGTGATGGATGGGTGGATGATGGATGGGTAGGTGATGGATGTGTAGGTGATGGATGGGTGGGTAATGGATGGGTGGGTGATGGATGGGTGGGTGATGGATGTGTGGGTGATGGATGTGTAGGTGATGGATGTGTGGGTGATGGATGGATGGGTGAATGATGGATGTGTAGGTGATGGATGTGTGGGTGATGGATGGGTGGGTGATGGATGTGTAGATGATGGATGGGTGGAGGATGGATGTGTAGGTGATGGATGTGTGGGTGATGGATGTGTGGGTGATGGATGGGTGGGTGATGGATGTGTAGGTGATGGATGTGTAGGTGATGGATGTGTGGGTGATGGATGTGTGGGTGATGGATGTGTAGATGATGGATGGGTGGATGATGGATGTGTGGGTGATGGATGTGTGGGTGATGGATGTGTGGGTGATGGATGTGTAGGTGATGGATGTGTGGGTGATGGATGTGTAGGTGATGGATGTGTGGGTGATGGATGTGTAGGTGATGGATGGGTGGGTGATGGATGTGTGGGTGATGGATGTGTGGGTGATGGATGTGTAGGTGATGGATGTGTGGGTGATGGATGTGTAGGTGATGGATTTGTGGATGATGGATGGGTGGGTGATGGATGGGTAGGTGATGGATGTGTAGGTGATGGATGTGTGGGTGATGGATGTGTGGATGATGGATGGGTGGGTGATGGATGGGTAGGTGATGGATGTGTAGGTGACGGATGGGTGAGTGATGGATGTGTGGATGATGGATGGGTGGGTGATGGATGGGTAGGTGATGGATGGGTGAGTGATGGATGGGTGAGTGATGGATGTGTGGGTGATGGATGTGTGGGTGATGGATGTGTAGGTGATGGATGTGTGGGTGATGGATGTGTAGGTGATGGATTTGTGGATGATGGATGTGTAGGTGATGGATGGGTGGATGATGGATGTGTAGGTGATGGATGTGTAGGTGATGGATGTGTGGGTGATGGATGTGTAGGTGATGGATGTGTGGATGATGGATGGGTGAGTGATGGATGTGTGGGTGATGGATGTGTGGATGATGGATGTGTAGGTGATGGATGGGTGGATGATGGATGTGTAGGTGATGGATGTGTAGGTGATGGATGTGTGGGTGATGGATGTGTGGGTGATGGATGTGTAGATGATGGATGGGTGGATGATGGATGTGTGGGTGATGGATGTGTGGGTGATGGATGTGTGGGTGATGGATGTGTAGGTGATGGATGTGTGGGTGATGGATGTGTAGGTGATGGATGTGTGGGTGATGGATGTGTAGGTGATGGATGGGTGGATGATGGATGTGTGGGTGATGGATGTGTGGGTGATGGATGTGTGGGTGATGGATGTGTAGGTGATGGATGTGTGGGTGATGGATGTGTAGGTGATGGATTTGTGGATGATGGATGGGTGGGTGATGGATGGGTAGGTGATGGATGTGTAGGTGATGGATGTGTGGGTGATGGATGTGTGGATGATGGATGGGTGGGTGATGGATGGGTAGGTGATGGATGTGTAGGTGACGGATGGGTGAGTGATGGATGTGTGGATGATGGATGGGTGGGTGATGGATGGGTAGGTGATGGATGGGTGAGTGATGGATGTGTGGGTGATGGATGTGTGGGTGATGGATGTGTGGGTGATGGATATGTAGATGATGGATGGGTGGATGATGGATGTGTAGGTGATGGATGTGTGGGTGATGGATGGGTGAGTGATGGATGTGTGGGTGATGGATGTGTGGGTGATGGATATGTAGGTGATGGATGTGTGGATGATGGATGTGTGGGTGATGGATGTGTGGGTGATGGATGTGTGGGTGATGGATGTGTGGATGATGGATGTGTAGGTGATGGATGGGTGGATGATGGATGTGTAGGTGATGTATGTGTGGGTGATGGATGGGTGAGTGATGGATGTGTGGGTGATGGATGTGTAGATAATGGATGTGTGGGTGATGGATGTGTGGGTGATGGATGTGTGGGTGATGGATGTGTCGGTGATGGATGTGTAGGTGATGGATGTGTGGGTGATGGATGTGTAGGTGATGGATGTGTGGATGATGGATGGGTGAGTGATGGATGTGTGGGTGATGGATGTGTGGATGATGGATGTGTAGGTGATGGATGGGTGGATGATGGATGTGTAGGTGATGGATGTGTAGGTGATGGATGTGTGGGTGATGGATGTGTGGGTGATGGATGTGTAGATGATGGATGGGTGGGTGATGGATGTGTGGGTGATGGATGGGTGAGTGATGGATGTGTGGGTGATGGATGTGTGGGTGATGGATGTGTAGATGATGGATGGGTGGGTGATGGATGTGTGGGTGATGGATGTGTGGGTGATGGATGTGTAGGTGATGGATGGGTGGGTGATGGATGGATGGGTGAATGATGGATGTGTAGGTGATGGATGTGTGGGTGATGGATGGGTGGGTGATGGATGTGTAGTTGATGGATGGGTGGATGATGGATGGGTGGGTGATGGATGGGTGGGTGATGGATGTGTGGATGATGGATGTGTGGGTGATGGATGGGTGGGTGATGGATGTGTAGGTGATAGATGTGTAGGTGATGAATGTGTGGGTGATGGATGTGTGGGTGATGGATGTGTGGGTGATGGATGTGTGGGTGATGGATGTGTAGTTGATGGATGGGTGGATGATGGATGGGTGGGTGATGGATGGGTGGGTGATGGATGTGTGGATGATGGATGTGTGGGTGATGGATGGGTGGATGATGGATGTGTGGGTGATGGATGGGTGGGTGATGGATGTGTAGGTGATGGATGTGTAGGTGATGGATGTGTGGGTGATGGATGTGTGGGTGATGGATGTGTGGGTGATGGATGTGTAGGTGATGGATGGGTTGATGATGGATGGGTGGGTGATGGATGTGTGGATGATGGATGTGTGGGTGATGGATGGGTGGATGATGGATGTGTGGGTGATGGATGGGTGGGTGATGGATGTGTAGGTGATGGATGTGTAGGTGATGAATGTGTGGGTGATGGATGTGTGGGTGATGGATGTGTAGGTGATGGATGTGTAGGTGATGGATGGGTGGGTGATGGATGGGTGGGTGATGGATGGGTGGGTAATGGATGTGTGGGTGATGGATGTGTAGGTGATGGATGTGTAGGTGATGGATGGGTGAATGATGGATGTGTGGGTGATGGATGTGTGGATGATGGATGTGTGGGTGATGGATGGGTGGATGATGGATGTGTGGGTGATGGATGGGTAGGTGATGGATGTGTAGATGATGGATGTGTAGGTGATGGATGTGTAGGTGATGGATGTGTAGGTGATGGATGTGTAGATGATGGATGGGTGGGTGATGGATGTGTGGGTGATGGATGTGTGGGTGATGGATGGGTGGGTGATGGATGTGTAGGTGATGGATGGGTGGATGATGGATGTGTAGGTGATGGATGGGTAGGTGATGGATGTGTAGATGATGGATGTGTAGGTGATGGATGTGTAGGTGATGGATGTGTAGGTGATGGATGTGTAGATGATGGATGGGTGGGTGATGGATGTGTGGGTGATGGATGTGTGGGTGATGGATGTGTGGGTGATGGATGTGTAGGTGATGGATGGGTGGGTGACGGATGTGTAGGTGATGGATGTGTGGGTGATGGATGGGTGGGTGATGGATGTGTAGGTGATGGATGTGTAGGTGATGGATGGGTGGATGATGGATGTGTAGGTGATGGATGTGTAGGTGATGGATGTGTGGGTGATGGATGTGTGGGTGATGGATGGGTGGGTGATGGATGTGTG
Source organism: Callithrix jacchus (assembly GCF_049354715.1). Taxonomy (NCBI): domain Eukaryota; kingdom Metazoa; phylum Chordata; class Mammalia; order Primates; family Cebidae; genus Callithrix; species Callithrix jacchus. The sequence goes on along the minus strand of NC_133502.1, from coordinate 217,880,211 downwards.
GGTGATGGATGTGTAGGTGATGGATGGGTGGGTGATGGATGTGTAGGTGATGGATGTGTAGGTGATGGATGTGTAGGTGATGGATGTGTGGGTGATGGATGTGTGGGTGATGGATGTGTAGGTGATGGATGTGTAGGTGATGGATGGGTGGGTGATGGATGTGTAGGTGATGGATGTGTAGATGATGGATGTGTGGGTGATGGATGTGTGGGTGATGGATGTGTGGGTGATGGATGTGTGGGTGACGGATGTGTAGGTGATGGATGGGTGGATGATGGATGGGTCGGTGATGGATGGGTGGGTGATGGATGTGTGGATGATGGATGTGTGGGTGATGGATGGGTGGATGATGGATGTGTGGGTGATGGATGTGTGGGTGATGGATGTGTGGGTGATGGATGGGTGGGTGATGGATGGGTGGGTGATAGATGGGTGGATGATGGATGTGTAGATGATGGATGGGTGGGTGATGGATGGGTGGGTGATGGATGTGTAGGTGATGGATGTGTGGGTGATGGATGTGTAGGTGATGGATGGGTGGGTGATGGATGGGTGGGTGATGGATGTGTAGGTGATGGATGTGTAGGTGATGGATGTGTAGGTGATGGATGGGTGGATGATGGATGTGTGGGTGATGGATGTGTGGATGATGGATGGGTGGATGATGGATGTGTGGATGATGGATGTGTGGGTGATGGATGGGTGGATGATGGATGTGTGGATGATGGATGTGTGGGTGATGGATGGGTGGATGATGGATGTGTGGGTGATGGATGTGTGGGTGATGGATATGTGGGTGATGGATGGGTGGGTGATGGATGGGTGGGTGATAGATGGGTGGATGATGGATGTGTAGATGATGGATGTGTGGGTGATGGATGGGTGGGTGATGGATGTGTGGGTGATGGATGTGTGGGTGATGGATGGGTGGGTGATGGATGGGTGGGTGATGGATGGGTGGGTGATGGATGTGTAGGTGATGGATGTGTGGGTGATGAATGGGTGGGTGATGGATGGGTACAGGCATTACAGAGGTTGCCATTTTTGCCTTCCTTTCTTGAGAGGGTCTGAGTGAGAACCAACAGACTTGCCTGTGCTTTGTGCCCAACAGAGTTTTGACGCTGGCTTCCTTGAGGGGCCCCTGCTCCTCCTTGTCCTGAAGAATCTGAGCTGCTTGAATTAGACACTGAGAAAGACATGCCAGTATTTTCACTGTAAAGATTTGGACAGTAGGAAGAACACAAATGAGTTACAGTTGCCTTTAAAAGAAAATTTACTCTGGGAAACAATTTGCTAAAATGATCTTAACGTAAACATATTTTTTCTCCAGAGATAAAGCTTAGAATCAAAGGCCCTCAGAGCAATTTGGAATAATTGCTTCAATCTTTTCATTTTACAGATGAGAGACAGGCCCAGCAGGGCCAGGGGTGGGCTGAGTAGCATGACCATCGGCCCCTGGTGTGTGTCCGGGGCTCACGTGCCCCCAACAGTTGCCTGGGCCCTCAGCATCAACTCACCATGGCTGTGGGGAGGACTGGCCATCCACACCAGAGGACACGCTGGCCCAGATGCGTCACCATTGATCTCAGCGTGGAGACCCACAGTGGAGACCCATGGAAGCCCGGCCAGTCCCATTGGCAGCAGAGGAAGGGACGAGAGCCAGCGAGGGCACCCCGTGTGCCCCTGTTAGAGGAGGGGTATTCCCAAGTCTGAAGTTCCTCCTCCGGAGTGATGCCCACGAAGGCTGCCCGGTTCCGACACCACCACACCCCGTGCAGGGGAGAAGAGCTGGCCCACCAGAGCCTGAGAGCAGGTGCACGGCCTGCCCCTTCCCTTCTCCCTCTGGGCTCAGCCACCACAGGGCCCCCACGGCTTTTCCAGGGACAGGCTCCTCTACACCACGTGGGACTGCAGGGCCCAGGCTGTTCCGGTACCAGGGAGCCTGCCGAGGGCTGGGACCCACTGCTCCCGGGCTGCTTGTCAAAGACGCCCTGCGCCTTCTCCTCCAGCCCAGCCTCTCTCAGTAACCAAGTCCATGGCTTGTCCCCTACACATCTTCTGAACAGAAGGAAGCCATGGGTTAGAAGGGGGCTGGCAGCAGGGCTGTGGGATGGTCGTCAGGCTGCACACATGTGCTGAGTCTGAACACAAGCGAGGGGTGCAGCTCCCTCTTGGACCTGGGTGCCACCGTGGCTCCCGCACCCGGCCACGACCGCAGAGATTCTCTGTCGCTGCTCCCTCCGCTCTCTCTCCAGAGGACCATGCAGGCGACCTCCCGCCTCCTTCATCCTCAGACTCATCAGGTCTTGGTCCTCCCAACAGGCCTTCCTCCTGTGGCCTCTGTGAGGCGCCCCCTGCTAGCCTCTCTGTCACCTCAGGCTTCAGGCCCGGTGCCCACCTCTTCCCAAGAAACCCCTTGGCAGGGACCCTCGTGTGCTCTCTTGCCCACTCCTGTGGGGCGTCCCCCAGCGGCCCTGGCAGCCGGCACGGGCTGACTGCTCATGGCCCACGTGCAGCCCATGTGCCCCCGCCGCCCCGCCCAAGTCCCAGGACCGTCGGCCTGGCCGTCGACTCACTCTTCCTCTTGGTGTCTTGTAAGCCTTGCCCATCTCACGTTGTAATCCCAGCCTCCTGTAGGTCCAAGAGAAAGTAGAAACACATGTTAAGACCTGGGAAGTCCACGTCCATGTCCTGATTTTAAAATGTGATTAGCAGCTCACAGGCAAGAGAAGACGGAGTACGTGCGTGACAGCTGAGAACCTGCATGAAGGGCTGGACTGTGACTGCGGCTTGCCCCTCAGCTCAGGGTGCACTGGGCTCCCCTCCCTTTGTCACCCCTGTGTACCCGCCCCCATGAGCCACAGCTGGGCCCACGTCACTCTTGGATATGCAACCTGCTCCCTAAACGCTGCCCGGCGTCTCGTCCCAGGGAGTCTGAGCTGTCACGAGACAGCAGTGATACGTCCTCCTGGATGGCCACTTTCTGGGTGGTACTTTTCATTTACTGTAGTTTCCATGTCAGCCTCCACAATAAAGTTATATTCGTTTACCAATAATTTTAAGTCACTTTACATTTCTCTAAGGGCAAAACTCAGCGAGAAAGGAAAAAGGCCCCCCCGTTTGCATTTCTTGGATAGAGAAGAAGGCACAAGAAAAATAAAGGCACCCCACGAATCTCCATGATTTCGGGGGCATGGGGCATGGAGTTTCTGTACAGGAAAATGCAAATAGTTTTAAAAAGCAGACAATCATATTAACACCCTTGTGGAACTTTAGAATTTTAGGTTGAAAGTAGTAAACAGGCACAAACGTATCATATTGCATGATTATTAAGAAGAAAAAATTCCAAAGAAATTTAAACAGTCACAAAACCTCATGCAGGTACCAAAAAAACACAGCCGCGGAGTGAATGAAGGCAGGACGGCCACAGATACGAGCGCTGGGTCAAGGAAGAGCCGGTGAGAAACTCTGTCCGTTTCTGAATCAAGTATGTCTGAGATAAAAACGAAAACAGGCAAAACAATTGTGAAATAAACTCATTTGCTTCAGCGAATAATACGCACTTAATCTTAACTAGAGGCTACGTGTTTCTTTTCATATTTCGGATTGCCTTCAAAAGCAATCTTCTATTTGACAACTGATAGCATTCCAAGTATAAAACTTGCTGAGTTTTTTACGGGCCTTTTTCTCCAATTCTAACCAATTCTAAGCCAAAACAATTAAAAATAGATCATAAAATGGTGAGCAAAATTGTAAGGCCACGGAAAAGAAGAATTGCTCTGTGGACGTTACTTGGTCCAGAACCTAAGACATGCCAGAAGTTTTGAACTCACTGCAAAGAGGGGAAGCAAAGCGCTCACTGGCCAGACAGCTCTGAGGAGGCTTCACAGGTGCTGGAGGAAGACGGACCGTCTCCCTGGTTAAAGTGCAAAACGAGGCCGGGTGCGGTGGCTCACGCCTGTAATCCCAGCACTTTGGGAGGCTGAGGTGGGTGGATCACGAGGTCAAGAGATCGAGACCATCCTGGTCAATATGGTGAAACCCCATCTCTACTAAAAATACAAAAAAATTAGCTGGGCACGGTGGCGCGTGCCTGTAATCCCGGCTACTTGGGAGGCTGAGGCAGGAGAATTGCCTGAACCCAGGAGGCGGAGGTTGCGGTGAGCCGAGATCGCGCCATTGCACTCCAGCCTGGGTAACAAGAGCGAAACTCCATTTCAAAAAAAAAAAAAAGTGCAAAACTGTATAACTAGGTATTTAATAGTAAAGAAAGGCAGTAAAAGACCAAATAAAGACAAAAGGGAGATTCACAAGAGGAAAGTCAAATTAATTAAATCAGAGACAAAAATGTCATAGAGAACATTCATAAATCCAATACCTGTTTGAATAGATGCACGGATACACGACCCCTGCTGAACCTGATGAGAGACAAAAAGAAAAAGGAAGTCGGGTGCACAGATCAGAACGTGACTAAGACGACAGACACCAGCCATTACATGATGGGTTTCATGCGACCTGTGGCTGCCTGTCCCTGACAGGGCTCCTCATGATTGTTGTCACCCTAAGGACTGCTTCAGGCTTTTCTTCCTGATCCTAACTCCCTTTACCAGTTAAGTTTGGAAACCACAGACACGCAGTATCTGACTCGCGCGTCGGGGTCCTGCGGTGCCACGGCCCCTGTGATGTCCAAGATGTGTTGCTCTGGCTTGAAGTGCGTGATGTAAGTGAAGACCCACGTGTTACATGGTTAAGTATTTTAAAGGTGTAAATCCAGCTCACTGTGGGAAGTAGAAAAGTTCCTTTGTAAAGTGTCCTTCCTTGTTAAATCATAAACGTGCTAATAACTCTGTGAAGCCCTATTCTCCGTAGCTGTGAGACACGCCATGCTTACAGGCACGTGGTACACTCTGTGTCCTTGTACTTTAACTGAGATATCCGTGCTGGACGTGCTCACAGGTGTGCCCCAGCTCTCCATTGCCTTTACCTGTTTAGAAAAGTTTTAAGGTGTTAGCCAATAGGGTTTTAGTTTAGATGGTGAGGTCTGGCTCCAGCCAACAGAGATTAGACACAGCGGTAAGGACGACTCCAAGTGTGTAAGGGATAAATACGTCTGCTTTCCTTTGTTCACTGCACTCTCGTGGCACGACGGCTGCCTAGGGTGCCTTTTCTGCGGTCCACGAAGTGAACATTGCATTGCTGAAAGATCCTTTGTCTCAGTGCTGGTTTTATTTTGTGGCACCGAGCATCTATTTCCAACACTCACTAACTGTGAAAAGACGTTCACATCCTTTCACCTCAACAAGGGCCCCCTCCTCACAACCCAGAGGAGCAGGATGGAGGCTGGATTGTCAGTGTTCTCGACGCTGTGTGCCAAGTGTGTTTAGGGGGCACTGGAGCAGCCCCTCTTCCCTGGCTGCCCTCTGACCCTTGCAGTGTTAATGGCCAATGGATTCACCTTGCCCCCTGCCTACAACCCAAAGACAGTTTAAAAGTTAAAAGGAAAATGGAGTCAGTTAGTTCTAATGTGCTCCACCAACATAATTTTCTCAGTTATAGTTTTTGCAAAGGCATCTTTAGCAGTCTGCCTAAGTGGCGCACACAGCATCCAAGTCCAGCATGGACAGCAGGGAACCATGAGGCCACTGAGGCCACAGAAGTGGGACATGTGCTGTGGGAACCCCTGGGGCCCCGGAGAGCAGGCTGGAGGGAAGGAGGGGCTATACTGCCCCCAGGGTCACATTCCTTGACCTGAGACCCCCTTGCCTCACACGGGAGACCAGAGGAGGGCAGAACCTGTGAAGTGGGGCACTCGGGTATGAGGATGGTGTGTTTATGGAAATAAAATTTGGGCCACAGGGCAAGCACTTGCTCCGCCAGCTATAAACCACCAGTCAGCCCACAGGGAAGTGGGGAGGTGTGAAAGTTGCTCTGAAAGTGTCATCACCTTCCATAAGGCACGGGGACCAAAGGCTTTCGCAGACAAGTTACACGCGACTGTAGAGGCAAGGCCATCACAGCGTCATTGAACAAACACGTCAGAGGAGAAGGTAAGCAAGGCTGATTTCACTTTGGAAGCAAGCAGAGCTGGAATGTCTGTACCTTAAAAATCATGCAAAAGAGCAAATTATATTCCAGCCCCGATTTTGACATGAATGCTGAGAATTCTAAGTAACAGCACGGCGAGTAGAATATGGAAATGTAACAGAAGAATAGAACCATTTAACAACCTAGTATTTTTTTCCAGAAACATAAATGCAATTTAATATCGGGATATTCAACAACCTAATTCATTCCATGGATAAATCAGAGGGAAAATGAAATGGTATAAACAGATCCCCCAGAGACATTTTGCTAATTCAGTGAGCGTCAATATACTCTATGCAATGTAAGAATACAAGGCGGGGCGCGGTGGCTCACGCCTGTAATCCTAGCACTTTGGGAGGCTGAGACAGGCAGATCACCTGAGGTTGGGAGTCTGAGACCCACCCGACCAACATGGAGAAACCCTGTCTCTACTAAAAATACAAAATTAGCTGGGTGTGGTGGTGCGTGCCTGTAATCCCAGCTACTTGGGAGGCTGAGGCAGGAGAACCTGGGAGGTGGAGGCTGCGGTGAGCTGATTGCATCACTGCACTCCAGCCTGGACAACAAGAGTAAAACTCTCAAAAACAAACAAACAAACAAACAAACAAACAAACAAACAAACAAACAATCTTCCCTGAGTGCAGTGAAAACTATTTACCGAAAGCATAATTTTAACAGGAAAACATTACATACATTTCAATAAAAATCAGAATCCAGTTATGAATTCTGAAAGTCACATTGCTGAAGGGCTTGCCGAGCTTTTAAGCACACATTAAGAGAAGAAAATCATACAAACGGCATAAACAATAGAAAAAGAGAATTTTTCATATTACAAAGTTTTGCTGATTTCATAATTGTATATGTAGAAAACCAAGAAAATAGAAAAAATCTGTTAAAATTAAAACGAAATAATTACATGAATTGATCACACACACACACACATGCACATTCCTAAAGATAGAGAGGGAACATACCTGATTCAAAATGTAAATGAAACTAGAAAATTCTTAGGAATCGGCGGGGCGCAGCGGCTCCCTCCTGTAATCCCAGCACTTTGGGAGGCCGAGGCGGGTGGATCACCTGAGGTAGGGAGTTCGAGAACCAGTGTGGCCGACATGGTGAAACCCCATCTCTACTAAAATACAAAGAAATTAGCCGGGTGTGGTGGCAGGTGCCTGTAATCTCAGCTGCTCATAAGGCTGAGGCAGGAGAATCGCTTAAGCCTGGGAGGTGGAGGTTACCGTGAGCTGAGGTGGCGCCATTGTACTCCAGCCTGGGTGACAGAGAGAGGCTCCAACTCCGTCTCTCTCTCTCTCTCTCTCTCTCTCTATATATATATATATACACACACACACACACACACATACATACACATGACCTGAAAAAATGAAAATTCCTAATACCCAAATTCATAGAACACAGCTAAAGCAGTGCCAGGAAGGAAATAGATAGAGTGTTTATCTGTGTGAGTTTCTTAACTTATGAAGAAAAAGTTTCTAAAATCAATTACACAAGCTTTAACTTTAAAAAATGAGAAAAAAAGAAAGAAATCAAAATTAAGTGGAAGGAAAATAAGGGTAAGTTCTATTTCTATATACTAGCAATGAACAGTTGAAATCTGAAATTAATGAAACAATACCGTTTACAATAGCTCAAAAGGAGGTTCTTAGGAATAAATCTAATGAAACAAGCAGAATCTCTGTGCAAAGAATTACAAAATACTGATGAAAAGAATCAAAGATGAGCTTATAAATAGATACACTATGTTAATTGATCGCAAAATTTAGCATAAGAAAAATGTCAATTTCCCTTAAACTTATCCACAGATATAAATGAAGTCATTAAAATTCCAGCACTTTATTTTTTAGACATAGGGAAGTTGGTTCTAAACTTTACATAGAAACAAATATCCCAAGTAAAATAGGCTAAACAATTTTGAACGAGAAAATGAATTAGGGGAATTATACGACCTCACTATTAGGACTTGCTCCGGGCCACAGTCATGAAGATTGTGTCATGTCGGCGAAGAGATAAGCGCATAGATCAATGGAACAGAATAGAGAGCCCAGAAACAGATCGACAGAGATGAGGCCAATCGATTGTTGACAATGGCACAAAGGTATTCGATGGAAAAGAACAGTCTCTCAACGAAAGACTGAGGTAATTGAATGTTCATTTACCAAAAAGGTAACTTTGATTGAAGCTTCACACCTTCTGCACAGGTTAACCCCAAACAAACCAGAGATCTAGATGTGAAAAGTAAAACTCTAATATTTTTGAAAGAAAATCTGGGAGACCAGGTTAAACAGAGAGTTCTTAGACTCCGCACCAAAAGTGTGATCCCTAAAAGTCGATAAATCAAACACGGAAAATGATCAGTATTAACGGCTATCACTTTGTAAAGACACAGGTAAGTGGATGAAAGACAAGTTGCAGCCTGGGAGAGGATATCTGCAAACCACTTATGTGACAAACACTTGCGTCCAGAATACATAAGAACGTTGGCAGCGCGACACTCAGAAAACAACACGATTTTAAAATGGGCAGAAGACTCAAACAGGAACTTCGGCAAAGCAGGTATGCAGGTGGCACAGAAGCACGTGACAAGATGTTCTACGTAACTGGCCATTAGGTAAGTGCTAATTAAACCAGGATGAAGCACCAAGCACGCTGGTTCCCATGGCTGACGTGGAGACCACTGGCCATTTCTCGGTTACCAAAGTCATCATAAATAAAGAAATAAATCCCAGCACTTTGGGAGGCCGAGGCGGGTGGATCACGAGGTCAAGAGATCGAGACCATCCTGGTCAACATGGTGAAACCCCGTCTCTACTAAAAATACAAAAATTAGCTGGGCATGGTGGTGCGTGCCTGTAATCCCAGCTACTCAGGAGGCTGAGGCAGGAGAATTGCCTGAACCCAGGAGGCGGAGGTTGCGGTGAGCTGAGATTGCGCCATTGCACTCCAGCCTGGGTAATGAGAGCGAAACTCCGTCTTAAAAAAAAAAAAGTTAAAAATTAGGCCAGGTGCGGTGGCTCATGCCTGTAATCCCAGCTACTCGGGAGGCTGAGGCAGGAGAATTACCTGAACCCAGGAGGCGGAGGTTGCGGTGAGCCGAGATCGTGCCATTGCACTCCAGCCTGGGTGACAAGAGCGAAACTCCCGTCTCAAAAAAAAAAAAAAAAGAAATAAAATAGAATAGAATGAAAACCAAAGTAGTTTGAAGAAAATAAAATAGAAATCAATGAACTTGCAAACGAACACCAACTGAGTCTCATGGAGGTTCTCTGAGAAGAGGGAGCTACAAATTTCCATGAAGACTGAGCAAGAAAACAAGGCTAAGCCACAGGACGTATTTTTGTTTTTTTGAGACAGAGTCTCACTCTGTCCCCGAGGCTGGAGTGCAATGGTACCATCCTGGATCACCGCAACCTCTGCCTCCCAGGTTCAAGCAATTCTGCTGCCTCAGCCTCTGAAGCAGCTGGGATTACAGGCACGTGCCATCACACCTGGCCAATTTTTTTGTACGTTTAATAGAGACAGTGTTTTGTCATGTTGGCCAGGCTGACTCAAAATCCTGACTTTAGGTGATCCACCTGCCTCAGCCTCCCAAAGTGCTGGGATTACAGGCGTGAGTCACCACGCCTGGCCCACGGTACACATTTTTAGGAATAAAAAGGGTCATAGATTTAGAAGCATACAACATTAAAAAGATAACACAATAACATAAGCCATTTAACACCAATAAAATGTAACACTAGGTTGAATAGACAAATCATAGGAAAGACAATAGATCTGACTGAAGCAGAGGTGAAAAAAAATGGTAGTAATGGGCCAATTATCCATTTATGAAATTGAATCAGAGGTAACAATTCGTCTCACAGAGAAAGAACAAAACTCAGTTTTCTTAAAGGCAAGTTTGACCAAACACTTACAGGACAAAAGACATGTGCCATCCTATGTGCAGCGGGTGTTCCTGGCTCGTTTTAGAGGGACTAATGTGCCTGGATAGTTGGCCTGGTTTGGCTGCGTCCTCACCCACATCTCATCTTGAATTATAGCTCCCATAGTTCCCACGTGTGAGAGGGTCCCGGTGGGAGATAACAGAATCATGGGGGCAGTTTCCCTCCGTACTGTTCTCATAGTAGTGAATCAGTCTCATGAGATCTGATGGTTGTATAAGGCGCTCTCAGTATCTCTCCTGCCTGCCACCATGTAAGATGTGCCTTTCACCTTACACCAGGATTGTGAGGCCTCCCCAGCCATGTGGAACTGTGAGTCCATTAAACCTCTTTTTGTTTTTATTTTACTATACCTTAAGTTCTGGGATACATGTGCAGAACGTGCAGGTTTGTTACACATGTGCCACGGAGGTTTGCTGCACCCAGCAACCCAGCATCTAGGTTTTAAGCCCCACATGTATTAGGTGTTTCTCCTAATGCTCCCCCTCCCCTTGCCCCCCAACCCCCGACCGGCCCCGGCGTGTGACGCTCCCCTCCCTGTGTCCCTGCTTTCTCATGGTCCAACTCCCTCTTATGAGTGAGAACATGCCCAACCTCTTTTTCTTTATAAATTACCCAGTCTCAGCCATGTCTTCATCAGCGGTGTGGAAACAGACTAATACAATAGAATACCAGCATTACAGTCAAACAAGACAGTCCATCATGAGAAAGGTATAAACAGGACGGTCTCATCTACAAAGACAGACACACAGGCCTCAGTAACAGCAAAAGGAACACAGCTGCCTGGAGAAAGACACCTCCCTCACCGCTGCGCTGAGTTTATCCCAGCAGCGATAGGGCGGACGAACAGCGGAAATCAATTTGTGTAAGAAATTAAAGGAGCAAACGCATACGATTTTCCAAACGTATTTAAATTGCCTGATAACACTAAACATTTGAATAATAAAAAGTAATATGATTTTGTTTTTGTAGAAAATTGCAAACGCCTTTGACAAAATAAATAAGACATGACATTTTGGAGTGATGTAGCTATGTGTGAATTGAATGTATATATATTATATAATATAAATATATAATATAATATATAAAAAATATATAATATAATCTATATAATATATAAATATATATAATATAAAATATATATAATGTATATTATATATAATATAATATATATAAATATATAATATAATATGTAATATATAAATATATAAAATATAATATATAATATATAAATATATATTATATAATATATATAATAAAGACATGGACTGCCTTCAAGCTAAATGAGAAAATCAGTAAAATTCTAGTAAAGGGAAATGAATTCAATTCTAGCAAAAACTCCATCTTTTCTTTTTCTCTGTTTTCCCCTCTCCCTGTCTCCCTTCCTCCCTTCCTTAGGTGCTTCCTTCCTTTTTCTTCTTTTATTTTTAGTTTTTCTTTTTTGATAAGAAGCATTGACTGACGACTGCATTTATAATGGGACAGAGGCCGGGCATAGTGGCTCATGGCTGTCATCCCAGCACTTTGGGAAGCAGAGACAGGCGGATCATGAGGTCAGGAGTTCGAGACCAGCCTGGTCAACATGGTGAAACCCCATCTCTACTAAAATTACAAAAATTAGCCAGGAGTGGTATGTGACTGTAATCACAGCTACTTGGGCAGCTGAGGCTGGAGAATCGCTTAAACCTTGAAGGTGGAGACTGCAGTGAGCTGAGATCGTGCCACTGCACTCCAGCCTGGATTTTAGAGGAAGGCTCTATTTCAAAAATAAAATAAAATAAAGTAAAATAGGACACCATAGAGCATGGAAAAGTAGGTTCCACAGCATCATAAAAGAAAGAGCAGAATTGTCACTTAGATGTTTGAATAAACAGTGCTGGTGATTCTTTTTTTTTTTTTTTTTAGAAGAATGATTTCTATTTAGTACTTATTTTTTTGGTGTTTTTAACATTGTACTTCAGATTCTAGGGTACCTGTGCAGATCATGCAAGATTGTTGCACAGGTACATTCATGGCAAGGTGGTTTGCTGCCACCATGCCCCCATCACCTGTACCTGACATTTCTCCCCACGTCATCTCTCCCCACCCTCCCTCCCACCATCCTTCCTCCAGTCCCCCAATGGACCCCAGTGTGTGATGCTCCCCTCCCTGTGTCCATGTGTTCTGATTGTTCAACACCCTCCTATGAGTGAGAACATGCGGTGTTTGGTTTCCTTTTCTTGTGTCAGTTTGCTGAGAATTATGGTTTTCAGGTTCATCCATGTCCCTACAAAGGACATGAACTCATCGTTTTTGATGGCTGCATAGTATTCCATGGTGTATATGTGCCACATTTTCCCAGTCCAGTCTATCATTGATGGGCACTTGGGTTGGTTCCAGGTCTTTGCTATTGTAAACAGTGCTGCAATGAACATTCGTGTGCATGTGTCCTTATAGTAGAATGACTTATAGTCCTTTGGATATATACCTAGTAATGGGATTGCTGGGTCAAATGGAATTTCTATTTCTAGGTCCTTGAGGAATCGTCACACTGTCTTCCACAATGGTTGAACTAATTTACACTCCCACCAACAGTGTAAAAGTGTTCCTTTTTCTCCACATCCTCTCCAGCATCTGTTGTCTCCAGATTTTTTAATGATCGCCATTCTAACTGGCGTGAGATGGTATCTCAGTGTGGTTTTGATTTGCATTTCTCTGATGACCAGTGATGATGAGCATTTTTTTATATGTTTGTTGGCTTCATAGATGTCTTCTTTTGAAAAGTGTCTGTTCATATCCTTCGCCTACTTTGGATGGGTTTTTGTTTTTTTCTTGTATATCTGTTTTAGTTCCTTGTAGATTCTAGATATTAGCCTTTTGTCACATGGGTAGATTGCAAAATTTTTTTCCCATTCTGTTGGTTGCTGGTTTGTTCTAATGATTGTTTCTTTTGCTGTGCAGAAGCTCTGGAGTTTAATTAGATCCCATTTGTCAGTTTTGGCTTCTGTTGCCATTGCTTTTGGTGTTTTAGTCATGGAGTCCTTGCCCATGCCTATGTCCTGGATGGTTTTGGTCATTCTCATAGTAAAGAATGAAATTTGATCCCAATTTCCACCATACACAAAGATTTATTCAACTTGGATTAGATACTAAAATGTAAAAGATAAAGTCACAAGTTTTGTAAGTCAATGCAGGAAAATATTTTACTGTCCATGGGGTGGGAAGAGATTTCTTAAACAAGACACAAGAAGAACAAGCTAGGACACCATCCCCTGATGATTCTTCACTACATTGAAATTGAGAAGCACTGTCCAGCAAGGGAGACCACGGGGGAAGCGAAAAAAGTACGTGGCAAAGGGGGAGGAAATAATCGCAAAACACACGATTGACAGTAGATCACTGAGAAAGTGCAGCCATTTCACGTTGATCTCATGGGGCCGCCGTGGTAGGCGTGGGCTGTCACCGAGGGAGGCGTCATCAGCCAGGCGTGATTTCGTCTCCCTTGACTCTCCGCTAACTCGCCGCCCCTGCCACTTCTAATTGAGTAGAAGAGTTACGTTCCTTCGAAGTAAATGAAGACGTGGACCCTTTCTCACTATTTTCGTCACTACATCCTCCAGTTCTCTGCAGTTCTCTGTCTGGAATGGAACAATCCCAAGACAGGATCGTCTTCCACCGCCCCCACCCTCCTGCCGTGCGTTCTCAGCCTGCACCCGTGAACCCCGGGTCAGGAGGTGAGGTCACTTCGGCACTTTCTGCTCCCCTGGGGACCATCCAAGTCCTGGAGCAGCGCGGCCCTCTGTCACCCCTGAGGTCTTTTTTCCTGATCTCTGTCCACTGGCTCCCTGCCGTCCGTCCATCACACCTAGCCGCCCTTTGCCCGGTTGGGTGGTGAACACAAGACTCTCCCCTCAGACAGCCCTGGGCTCACTTTCTTGAGGCATTTGGGTCTTTCTCTAAATATGAACTCATCAGGGTGGCCCCCACTTGCAAAAAAGCAAACCCAGCTGCCATGGCTCCCAGTTGACCTGGGATAACTCCCCAGAACTCCTGGTCACGATGGCCTTGTCATTGCCTGCTATGAAATATTCACCTGCTGCTGGGTTTCCTGTCTGCCTACACCCACGAGAGGGAGGCTCCTGAGGGGGTGGCTCTGTGCCACTGCTCCATTGCTAAGCCAAAACGGTGCCAGCCTGTCGCAGGTGCTCAGGGAAAGCCGGCAGAGAAGAAACAGGGAAGGCTGAGTCCTGCCCTTCAGTCAGGCTGGAAAGCGGGGGCAGACACCGCTGCGCCCAGCAGGTGGTTCACAAACAGTGAATAGTCGCTGCTCGAGTAGGGGCGGCAGAACTTTCATCTTAATTCCTGTTGACCTTTACTGCTCACCTACCATTAAAGTGACTAAGAGGCCGCCTGTATTGAAGGAAGCTGAGCTGGATGAAGACGGCGGAGGGAAGAGACTGCTCGTTGCTGAAATTTGGTCGATGTTACAATAATTAAGTTTTGTACAGAGTTCTAGAGAAATACGTTGAGCTGCAGAAGGCATTGGCTGCATGTATCCCCCGCAGCAGCCTCGAAAGCCGTAGGGAGACATTTGCACAAGGAAGGCAAAATGACAGGCACGCAGGGTTCCCGATCCCCAGAGATGCTGCCAGGATGAAAGGGAACTGGCTTCCTCTGGGGTGTACAGCTGCACACACACATGCACACACGCATAGGCATGTACACACAGGCATGGACATACACACATGCACACACATGCATGGGCACACATGGGCACATACACATGCGTGAACACATATAGACACGCACAGCTGCACACACACATGCACATATGCATTGGCACATACACACATGCACACACATGGGCACACATGCACAGACACACATGCATGGACACACACATGCACACACGGACACACATGGGCACACACACACATGGACACACACAGACATGCACAGCTGCACACACACATGTACATACGTGGGCACACACATGCACAGACACACATGCATGGACACACATGCACACACACATGCATGGGCACACATGGGCACATACACATGCATGAACACATATAGACACGCACAGCTGCACACACACATGCACATATGCATTGGCACATACACACATGCACACACATGGGCACACATGCACAGACACACATGCATGGACACACACATGCACACACGGACACACATGGGCACACACACATGCATGGACACACACATAGACATGCACAGCTGCACACACACATGCACATACGTGGGCACACACATGCACAGACACACATGCATGGACACACATGCACACACACAGACATGCACAGGCACACACATGCACAGACACACACATAGACATGCACAGCTGCACACACATGCACACACGCATAGGCACATACACACATGCACGGCACACCCACACATTTGTGACATGCACACACAGACACACATGCACACACACATGCCCCCTCACAGCCCTACTCATGGGCCCCACCCCCTCAGCAAGTGGAATGCAGGGTCCCAAGCTGGGTGAGGTGGTCTCAGTGTCACTGGCTGTGGAAGTGGGGGCCTTGGGCCTCAGAGGAGGCCAGTGGGACAGAACTGAGTGAGGCAACAGTGGTACCTGGGGTGCAAACGTCAGAGGCTGCCAACCCTTTGTCTGCAGGAAGCTGAGTGAGCTCTGTGGTTGCCTCACTTCAGTCCTGGTCCTAAGACTGGGGGGTGAGGATGGGCACCTGCCTGGCCTTTCTGCTCTCCTCTCCTGCCAGGCGCAGTAGCTGCATCTTGGTGGGGCCTCTGTCCTCCTGTATCCTCACCCTGATTCTCTGTTCTCTCCCAGACAGCCAGGGCACCCGAAGCCCCGTGCTTCCATGGAGCCTGGGACCTGCTTTTTCCTCTGGGCACCGGGGGTCTCAGGCCTGCCTGCCAGTAAGTGTCTGTGCAGGTACACTGCCCTGTTATCCACCAGTCTATGTGGCATCTGAGGATGCCTAAGTTTCCCTCACAGATGCGACTCTGAGCTGCCACAGCCTCAGTAAACCAGGAGTCTGCACACGGAGCTAGAGGCCCGCTGAGCATGTAGCACAGACACACACATAGACATGCACAGCTGCACACACATAGTCACGTCCTGCAGAAGGGGAGCCAGGACCAACAAGCAAGAGAAGACAGGCCCTGCCCAGGTATGTCATCCTGCAGGAGCCAAAGACAGGCCCTGCGGGAGCCACAGGGCAGGCGGGAACCAGGGAGCTTCCCACTTACCAGCCACTGAAAGGCAAGGGGACAGCAGTTAAGGAATCTTCCCGAACACTGGGGTTGCTTCTAGAATCACAGGAAGATGCAACCCGTGAGTAGATGTGCTTCTGTGTGTCCCTGGAGCCCCAGGAAATGCTGGGGAGCGAGTGTCTCTGGTTCTGTAGAAGAAGCCTTTCCACATGTTCAGCATCCCCACCCCGGGGCCACAGTTGCCAAGGTGAGCACCTCCCATGGGATACGCAGAATCTCAGCTCAGGGTCAAGGTGGGGCCCTGTGTAGGGAAGGATCTGAGACTTCTGAGTCCGATTCAGACCAAAGGTGCCTGTCCTCTGTGCCAGGGATTAAGGGAATTCAGCTCCAATCACCCCTGAGATATCGTATGGTGGGCCTGAGAATGAGGCTGCTTTTGCTCAAATCCCTGCAGAGATTGTCCTTTGTTCCCTTGGGGCAGCCTCTCGGGCTGTGTGTGGTGGTGTGCACAACCCCAGCGCCCAGGGTCCTTCTGCTCAGGCGATATTTGAGAAACCAATTGAAAGCCTACATATGTGGTGTCTCCGTGAATTTTCATTTTCACCCCTGCTTATCGGAGGTGAGGACTCGGGGCGCAGATCCTCTCTGCATTTATTATGGCGTCTCGGCAACGGGGACGGTCTCAAGGTCAGTGAGAGCCCGATCTCTGATGATTGCCCCTGCCAGACAATCTCCGAGCCTCACGTTCCCAATTGGGAGCTCTCTCAAGCATGAACTATCAAATTATTGTCAATTCCGGCTGATTTTCTAACAGACAATGGAAAATCTTCGGTGGACTTCATATGTGATTTCTGCCCACTCTCTTCCCTACTCAACAATAACAGTGAAAGGTCACGGGCCTGGCACATGCAGGGAGCTCTTTGCTGTTTATTGAGTTTTTATGCTTGGTTTAAAACTGAATTACTGGGGCATAAAGTGAAAATGCATTTATGCCCTTCAGGAAAATCTGTACATAAAAATTAAATTATATTATGAAAAGCAGAGAGAGCCGTGTGGGACGCTCGGAAGAATTGATTAGGAGATCAAAGCACCAGGGAGGCTGCGCGATAATCACCCGGCCTTGTCACCCTATGTGTGCTTTTCTTATTTGCAGCCATCACCCGTGGGTGCTTTCCCTGTGGGTGCCCTGCTGGAGGGGTTGGCACATGGGACATTGTTAATTATGGGACTGGACCAGGTGAGGCAGAGGAACAGACCCCAGGGAGACCCCCCAGTCCATCGGGCAGTTGTTCTTCCATTTACCAGCTGAAGCCCTGTCCAGGAGCTCAGATAAATGCAAACACCAGCCCCGCCCCTGGAGACTCCAATTCCAAGGCTCTGGGGAGGGTGCTTGGGTCAGCCAGTGCCCAGAGGTGATGCTGGTGATGCCAGATGGACACTGACAGACCTGGGGGACTGGGCAGGCTCCTAGGGACACGTGGCTGCAGTGCCAGGGCCCGGGCAGGCTGCCCACACCCATGAGGCCAGCACCCAGTAACTGTTGTCATGAGGGGAGTGGCTGACACTCAGAACGTTCTTCTCTCCAGGTCTGTTGGGTCTCGAAGTTTTGTGTTGCATGTAACTTTATGTATGTCACAAATTGTAACCTAAATCTGTGTTGCATACGTCTAAATGGGATGGCAAACATCATGCCAGGGCCGTGGTTGCCTAAGATACCTGCAGTTTAAAAATGAGTCAGGCTAAAGTCATTTCCAGAAAGATGGCAGCGAGGGGCAGTCCCTCGGCAGGCAGGGAGGGGGGCAGAGGCGGCCGGGGACCCTGGCTTTCAGCGGCTGTGCTTTGGGAAACAGGATTCGCCCAGCGTTCTCATTTTATGAATAAAAACGAGTCCCGAGAGGAGCGGCCTGAGGCGTGGGTCCTGTTCTCTTGCAGACAATACTTTGGAGACACGGCTACTTCCCACGTCCTGCCCCGGCCTCCCACAGCCTGCACAGCCGGGCACGCACAGGTGCGGGGAAGCTCGCTGAGTCCGTGTGCCTATGTGCGATGCCGCCTCCAGCTGCTCTTCTGAAATATGAATGACTGTTAGCGAATGTACGCCACTGGCAAGGCCGCCCACCGAGGCACCGTCTGTCAGCCTGGGCTCGGCCTCCTTCCCCGGCCAGTTAGACCCAACATCAGAGAGAAACCTGGCCAAAATGCAGGACTTCGGTTTTTCCTCCAAGAACGGCTGCTGTTTCCCGGCAACGGGACGGCTCTGAAGGCAAAGCTGCTCTGTAGTGGACAGAGATGTGGCTCACTCCCTGGGTCACAGCTACACAGGAGGGTTCCACCACGATGAAGCACGTCAGTGCAGTGAGGCTGGCTCCCAGGCCTTCGATCGAGGGGGAATATTCCACCCCTTGCCTGGCACATTAACCGGTCTCCGCCCGGCCTTTCTCGGGAGTTTATGACTTGGAAATGACTCCGCATTCACTGAAATTAAAGCAGGGCTGTCTGGCTACAGCAGAGAATTAGTTATGCAGAAGGGTTTACTCCAGGCTTTTTAGAGGGTTACAGGTGACTGACTCCTCACCCTTAACTGGCAGACTCATTGCAGCAAAAGACAGGTATTCACACCTTGGACAGATTCACATTTAAATCCTGGAATAGCAAGGGTTCGCCTGACATTCAAGACAGCGCCGATACAGATGGGAAAACAGGTATTCGCATGAGTGGAATTCCGGTCCATAAGCTGCCCCGGAGGTAGGGGGATCATCAATGTTGACAATGACGACAATGATGGCGGTGATAGCCATGCCATCGTTTCTATCCGATGTCACTTGCTGGAAGGTGTGTGCATGTAGCCGTGGCTTGTTGCCCATCCAAGTGTTAGTGAAGCTGGCCTTGCCTTACTTGTTGCAACTCAGACACATACTACTGTGATATATGCTCATTTATTCTGCTGGAAACAGATGCTCGGTGCCACAGAGAAAAATCAGCACCAAGACAAAGGATCTTTCAGCAACACAGTTTTTACTTCCTGGGCTGCAGGAAGGGCACCCTCGCCAGCCATCATGCACACATTTATCCCTTATGCATTTGGGGTCGTCCTCACTGCTGCGTCTGATCTCTGCTGGCTGGAGCCAGACCACACAATCTAAACTAAAACCTGACTGGCTAACAACTTAAAACTTTTCTGAACGGGTAAAAGCAGTGGAGGGCTGGGACATGCCTGTGAGAACGTCCAGCCCAGATATCTTGATTAAAGTACAAGGACACAGAATGTACTACGTGCCTGTAAGCATGGCGTGTCTAACAGCTACACAGGATAGGGCTTCACAGAGAGTTATTAGCTCACTTATTCTTTAACAAGGAAGGAAACTTTACAAAGGAACTTTTCTCCTTCCCACATATTTTAAATAAAAATTAGTACAATTTGACAATGTGCATAAAAAGAGAGACTTGAGGACTGATATCTCTCATGAACTCTGGTGTGATCATCTTCAACCGAACATGGCAAATTGAATCCAGCAACATATGGAATTATGCACCGAGGCTAAGCAAAATTTCTCCTAGGTGTGCAAGGCTGGTCCAACGTTCAGAAGTAAATCAGTGCGGCCACCACATCAGCGAACTAACGAGGCATCCCTCAGTCACATCCGCAGATGCGGAAAAAGCACCTGGTAAGATGCAGCAGCCTGAATTTACGATGAAAGCGTTTGTCAAGTTAGGAATCGAGGGAAATGGACTTGAGAAAGTGCAGCTGTAAATATCGTGGGCTGGGAAGGGGACCAGGTGGCTTCTCCTCACCACATTATCCTAGAAGCTGCCGCAAGTGCAATAAGGTAAGAAAAATAAATACGATTTAAAAATGAAGAATTACAGGAAGAGTCTCTCTCTCTCTCTCTCCCTCCCTCCCTCTCTCTCTCTCTCTCTCCCTCTCTCTCTCTCTCTCACTCTCTCCCCCTCTCTGTCTCTCTCTCTCTCTCTCCCTCCCTCCCTCTCTCTCTCTCTCTCCCTCTCTCTCTCTCTCTCTCTCTCTCTCTCTTTCTCTCTCTCTCTCTCTCTCCCCCCCTCTCTCCCTCTCTGTCTCTCTGTCTCTCTCTCTCTCTCTCTTTGAGACAGAGTCTTGCTCGGTCACCAGGCTGGAGTGCAGTGGTGCAATCTTGGCTCACTGCAACCTCTGCCTTCCGGGTTCAAGCAATTCCCTCGCCTCAGCCTCCCTAGTAGCTGGAACTACAGGTGTGCACCACCACCACTCCTGGCTAAAGGTTTTTATTTTAGTAGAGACCAGCTTTCATCGTGTTAGTCAGGCTGGTCTTGATCTCCTGACCTCATTATCCACCCGCCTCAGTCTCCCAAAGTGTTGGGATTGCAGGCAGGAGCCCCCACGCCCGGCTACAGGAAGTCTCAACTGAAATGCTGCTGCCCAGCCTTTCCCTCATGCTCCCATCCGTCACTGTGCCCCCTGCAGTGAGTTCCAGGGGGACAGCTTGTGGGGCGGCTGCTCCTGCCTGGGGAATGAGGGAGTTTAGGGATACAGGGAGTCTTAAACATCGCACTCACAATCGGGTGAAATCACCCCCGAAGGCTAATTTTTAATCCTGGGCATCAGGTGTGAGCTCTGAGCTGCAGTCTGCCCGGGAGCGGCTCCTGTCCCTGGACTTCCACCTGCCTCTCAGGGTGTGTGCCGGGGCCTCAGGCGTCCTCTGGATGGAGCCTGGGGTGGGGTTGGACAGACAAAGCTGGTGGGACAATCTGGTGTCCTGTTTTTGTGGGTTTTTTTTTTTTTTTGACATAGAGTCTTGCTCTGCCACCAGGCTGGAGTGCAGAGGCGCGATCTTGGCTCACTGCAACCTCTGTCTCCCGGGTTCAAGCGATTCTCCTGCCTCAGCCTCCTGGTAGCTGGGATGACAGGCATGCAGCACCACGCCTGGCTAATTTTTGTATTTTTAATAGAGATGGGGTTTCACCATGTTGGTCAGACTGGTCTTGCACTCCCGACCTCAGGTGATGTGCCCGCCTTAGCCTCCCAAAGTGCTGGATCACAGTTGTGACCCACGGCGCTCGGCCAATCTGGTGTGTTTATCTAGTGGAGGGCGGGCCACCACAGTGCTGGCTTCACCTTGAAGCGGCCATGGGACGCTGACCAGGTCATGTGTAGAAAAACAGCATCTGGATGGACACGTGGGTCAGGATCTGACAAAGAATGAGGGCAGGTCAACGCCAATTCCCGGGAAGACCAGAGTCAACCAGGCCGCAAGCTCTTCAGTAGGTGTGTGTGCGTGTGCACTGGCGTGTGTGAACATGGCGTGTGGGCTGTGTCCTGTGTTTGTGTGCGTGTGGGAGCATGTGTGGGTGAGAGTGTGAGTATGCATGTGTTCCCTGCATGTGTGTGTGAACGTGTGGAGCGAGTATGTGTAATGCAGACACACAGCAGCAGGAGGGTGGCCAACCCTAGCCCTCCTCTGCTGAAGGGACCCCATGCTAGGTCGCTGCTGAGATGTCACATCTATGCTGAGAGAATGCAGGGAAGAAACAGGTATGCACCTGCCAGAAAATGCGGCTGGTCGGCCTGGGAGTCAGGGCTCCTCTTCCATCGCCTTCCTCCCTCCCAGACAGCCCTGTGCTCTGTGGATGTGCTCGGGGAAGCTGCCTGTCGCTAGGTTCCTGCCCTAATGAACTGGGTTAGGTCTGTGTTCCTCTGGTCCCAGCTGTAGGTCTCGAGGGCTGGACTGGTCTCATCTGTCTCTGTGGCCCCTGTCCCTGCCCTCCACAGAATCACAGAGGCCTCAGCCGCCCGGGCAGCAGGCATGACAGTGATGCCTTTCAAATTCCCATCACTTGGTGCAGCAAACACGGCCTTTCCTCCAAGCCCTGCAGCCCCTTCCCCGAGCAGCCTTGTGGGAAAGGCTGCATTAGCTGTGCCAAGTCAGGAGGGCAGGAGAAAAACTGGAAACAGTTGCAGCACTGCAGCCAGGGAGTGCAGGAGCTGGAAGAATTGAGAACCCATGTGGTGCGATCTTGGCTCACTGCAACCTCTGTCTCCTGCGTTCAGGCAATTCTCCTGCCTCAGCCTCCTGAGTAGCTGGGATTACAGGTGCGAACCACCATGCCCAGCTAATTTTTATATTTTAGTAGAGATAGGGTTTCACTATGTTCTCCAGGCTGGTCTTGAACTCCTGACCTCAGGTGATCTGCTTGCCTTGGCCTCCCAAACTTCTGGGGTTACAGGTGAGAGTTACTGGGGCCGGACTGTTGTCTCTTTTGAGAGCTACCTCGGGCCAGGGAGATGAGAACTGCTGTGGACTGGATAATTTCTCTCTGGAGGGGTTTGGCACTTATTGCCCTTGACTGTGGCAGGGAACCTTAATTATGCCAGCATTAACTCCCGTGTCAAGAAGGGAAGACTGGGAGAGGCACTCAGGCACCGTCCTTCCCAACCTTTCAAAAAGCAGTTAACCTCCGCATGAGCCGACACCTCCAAACAAGCCTGAAATTAGCGAACATCAATTGTGCTGAAAACAAGGGGAGATCGTTTGCGACTCGGGCCTGTTGGCTTTAAAATTCACTTTGGTTCCCTGTCAGACACGCCGTGCGGGGCGTGAGCGGGGCCTGAGTCTCTAAAGGACTGGCTGTCGTGCTGGATTCCAAACCACTGACTCTGCCGGCTTCCGACTTGCAGAGGACCTGAACTCACGGGGCCGGGGGCGTCTTGCTCACCTTCTCCGAGGCATAACAGGATGGCAAGACGGCCAGGTTCAAAGTGGTGTTTTCAATTATTTTCTCTTCCGTAGTCTTAGGCGTGTTATTAAAGTCTGTCTGTTCGTCGATCCTCTCTCCCCACTGCCAGCATTTCCTACTTGCCTTGTGAAAACTCCTCGCCCATTTGTTTAGTTATTTATTTACTCACCAGGCTCTGCTCCTGCAGGTCTGCTGTGGGAGAAGGGCCTGTGCGCCTGGCACTGAGGGGGGGAGAGGGAGGAAGGGACATGAGCGGTAAGTCCAGCCTGAACGGAGCCCGGAGACCAGCGAGGAAGCAGCGATACCCACGTGCAAACCCAGGGTTGTAAGGTGAGTCACCTGGACCTGGGCTCGAACCAAGACTGGTAGTGTTCACATGGAGGATCCTACCGTCTCCTTCCCCACTGCGAGCTGTGCTGGTGAAACTGGCCGTGTTCATCCGGGCCTCACTGAGCCCTGGTTGGCCCAATTGGGATTTGGTAAAGAACTATTAGATGGCCCTGGGAGTTTCTGGGAGGGAGAAAGAAACCAGATACTTTAAGAAAGTTGAGCTGCTGGATCAAACCCATCCTGAAGCTTTTTACACTGCCTGCATATTTTGCTTATTGAAGATGATATATTCCCAGACTGTCCGTTTTTATTGAGATTTCAGTGAATTGAAACCAGGAGCCCTAACAGCGATAATCCTGGGAGACTTGAGAAGTCGGGAGCCCTAACAGATACACTGATAAACCCTGGAGAGTCCGGGCACAGCAGCCCCGTCTTAAACCTGGGAATGAAACCTGCTTTGCAGCTTTGGTATGACGGTTATGGAGGAGGTGGTGTGAATTTCTCAGTGATGTCCTGGTGCATTGCACCCGATGAATGGAACCAGCTCTGTTGGTTGAAAGTTCACTTTACGCCAGTGATGAGTTCCTGAAATGTGTTACATGTCATGGTTTGTATATTGCTTTAAAAAATTGATCAGTTAAATTTTGTCGGCACCACTTCAAGGGAACTGATCGCTATTAAAATGTCCTTAAAGGGAGAGCACGATCCGGACGATGCACAGGTGTGGGCGCATGGGCATCTGGCTCCACGCGGTCTGTCTTTATTTACCTGCTTGCTCTGCATCATGCTCCATCCCCGCCGCCCTATCTCAGGGAACCATGTTTCTGTTTTAACACACATTTTTACTTTCTTTAAGGGCTCTTGCTAGAATATGTGTTGCCATTTCCCATAGTGTGTTTTAAATCTGCAATAACCGTCTCATCTAAAGGGGACATGTCTTTGCAACACTGTCTTTGAGGTCTGTGTGCTCCATGAAGTCCTTTAAGACCTTTCCCTGCAGCGGCTCCGAGGAAGAGCCTGTCCACTCTGCAAGGAGAGGTGGTCCAGGTGCCCCCGGGGCTGCAGGGGTGGGGAAGGAAGGTCACAGCTCCCAGGACCACGGAGTCCACCCCTACCAGCCATCCACGTGTCCTCCCACCTCTGTCTCTGGCACCACCCCATCACCCAGCTCTGTGGCACCTGCCAGGCGAATGGGACCCCGGTGCAGCCCCTGGTGATGTCACTCCCATGTTGCTCATAATGAATGCACCTGGTGCCTGGGCTTCCTCCCCCTTACAAAGCCTTTTTACATCACTCCTTGGCTTTCTCCATTTCAGCTCCTGTAAGTTTTCAGTTCCCTTCTCTAGCTGTGGATGGCGTGTTTATTCTAGATTTTGCAAATAACCTCTTCCAGCTCATCACCTGCCTGGCTGATTTGTCCACAGTGACCTCGGCTGAACCTCCCACCCTTCACTGTAGGGCAAATAGACTCAGAGCACGGGGCTCCGGGGTGCTTGGGTGCGATGGGATGGGTCCTGCACCCAGCAGGTCCTGAGGGGCTGGGTGAGTGCATCCAACACGCCTTGGCTGAGTGCACTGCTGCAGCCTTTCTGCACAGGGGAACCACTCACTCTGCCCCTGGAGCCCCGATGGTGCCAAAGCCACTGGCCTCATTCCAGGACCCTCATGTGAACTCCAGGAATCAGCTGGGTCATACTTGCTTGTGGTGAGGGTTGGGGGCAGGACCCTCAGGCCTTGCAACTGGGGCAACAGCTCTCACTCATGGGCTCTGTAGGAGGACTGGGGAGAGGCCCACAGGCAGAGAAGGTGCAGGGGTTGGGCTGTGCAGGCCCCTGAGGTGGTTTCCACTGACATCCCCAGAGGCAGGGCTGTCACCATTCGAGTACTGCAGTGCTCAGGGCATCCTAGGCTCTGGGCCTGGGGGCTGGAGCAGGGAAAGGGCAGCCGGGACCCTACCAGGGGAGCTTCGTCCCTATGGGGAGAGGATGTAAGACCCGCGTGCCTGCTGCATCAGTGCACCAGTGACCCTGCATTGTGGAGAAGAATAGAACCCAGGACAAGCTGTGTGAGGATGCAGGCAGCCTCCGGCCCCAGCAGAGGCCTGGCAGGTGTGGGAGGAAGCGGTGTCAGAAGAAGACCAAGACTGAAGGGTGCAGAGCACAGAGAGGTGGCAGATTTTATTCTGGGGCCTGTGAGGTGCCCTCAGGGGCTGGAGACAGGGAGCTGGGGCCTCACCTGTGTTTTAGAATAATTCCCCTCTCCTGTTGGGGAGGGACTCCTGGAGGCAGGCAGGCTGGGGTGGGTACACCTGTTCGGTCCAGGTACATCGGGGGCTGCAATGAGGGGTGGAGGTTGAATTTGACAGGAATTGCTGGAGGGGAGGAATTGGGTGGGAAAGAGAAAAATGAAGCAAAAATTCAGAGACTGAGCCTGGATGGGGGGAGGTCTTGGGAGATGAAGGTGCCTTCAACTGATGGAGTTGACGGCAGAATTCAGCCTGGATAAAGTGCTCCCGAGGCTCAAGCTGCATTTCTTTGTCTAAAATCAAGATTTGTTTGTTGAAGGATGCACACGGGTCTACACGGTTAAGGTGCTTCACGGCCAGGAAGTCTCCTTCCTTTCTTCCCCTCTCCTCATCACCCTTTCCAATCTGGCCCATCAGGGCCCATCAGGGAGTCTCGTTTTCGCCTCCAAAGTACGGTGTCACCTCCGCTGGCCTCATTTCCTCGGCCCCAGCCAAGGCCATCATAGCTGCTGTTTCTGGAGGGACCGCACTCGTTTTCAGCACCACGGACAGCTCCATAAACACACGTGCTACAATGTGACCTGCAGACCCAGAAGATGATCTGAAGACAGCAGGCTCAGGAGACAGTGTGGAGCCGGTGTGTGTGGACATGGCATCACTGGCACAGTCATGACAAAGCCCCTGGGCCGGCCCCTAGGCTGCATAGGCTGATGAGGCCAGTGCCCTTTGGAACACAGAGGTTCCCTCTGAGCTCTGTTCCCCATTAGCCCCTCACCAGCCCGACCCCAGGTTGCAGGCTGTCCACCCTGAGAGCCTGAGGAATCCTAAATTGCACATAGAGGGAGGGAAAGGCATTACATGGGCATTGGTAGAGGGAGCTCTGGACCTAAACCTAAGCTCCCTTCTTCACAATCCCTTATCTGACCCTTGCAGCACCTGGTGTGATTTTTTTTTTTTTAATTTGAGACAGTCTTACTCTGTCCCCCAGGCTGGAGTGCAGTGGTGTGATCCTGGCTCACTGCAACCTCCACCTGCCAGGTGCAAGCGATTCTCCTGCCTCAGCCTCCCAAGTAGCTGAGATTACAGGCTCCACCACCATGCTTGGCTAACGTATTTTTAGTAGAGATGGGGTTTTGCCATGTGGGCCAGGTTGGTCTTGAACTCAGGTGGTCCGCCTGCTTTGGCCTCCCAAAGTTCTGGGATTATAGGTGTGATCCACTGCACCCAGACTGGTGTGATTTTTATTACCCCCAAAATGCAAATAAGAAAAGCAAAGCTGGCAGAAGGTGCAGAATGCAGGTGTGTACGGAGCTCACCTAGAAAACAAGATGCCAGCTCGAGGAACCATGGCCAAGGTGGAGGACACCAAGGTCCAGGCCTGTGCCTGCCTCCCCGAGACCTCCACTGATTCCCAGAGAGCAGGGAGACTCCACACCAGTGTGAGCGACTGCCTGTGCGTGCGCTAAGGAACGGGCTGATAGTCTCGATAGATGTGGCTGGAACACAACGGGCCCTGCCTCCCACCATTAGCTCCTTGGATATTTGGACAAACCTGACCAAATACCATGGGTCTGCCAGGTGGCCTCCCAGCTCATGCCAGGCCCTGGGGTGCAGTGTGCTTACCTACTGATGGAGTTCATCTCTCAGGCTTTAACCCCTTGACAGCTGGCAAATGAAGAGCAGGACAGAACACCTGGGCTTCCTCCAGAGGTCCATGGTGAGAGGAACATGGTTTGGTTCTGAGAATGTAGCCCCAGGGAGCTGGCCTGAAGAGCCCGGCCGTCCAGGCCCTGGCAGAGTCAATGAGCATCGCCCATGGCTCCCTGCCTGTGCTGAAGGCTCCTCACTTCTCAGCAGTAGCAGCAGATGCCTGGGAAGGAATGTCAGGGTCCAGAGAGCTTGATGGCCTAGACTCGGGCTTACAGTAACTCAGGGCACAGAGCTCGGTGCCATCCAAGGTCCCTGCCCTGCACTCAAGACATTAAATGGAGGCTGCTTCTCCCTGGAAGTCAGGAAAGAAGTGTCTGGACAGGCTGACTGCAGGTGCTGAGAGGAAGAAGGGCGATCAGCAGCCCCCACTCAGGATGGAAGCTCCACCAGCCCGGTTCATTGCCCGACAGTAGACGCAAAGGCTCAGAAAGTGCCAAGTGCAGGTGTGTAACCATCAGGGACATTGTTCAGGGCAATTTAACAAGCCTTAATTAAGTGTCTCTTGGAAGACATCCCACTAACCATGGGGTTAAAAAGATGACCAAGGCCCTGCCCGCCATTAAAGTGACCACAATCTGTCATCAGCCCTCATCATTGTGAGAGATAATATGCATTTACGAGTTTTCTCTAAACTAACGAGATAATGCCTGATTGACGCTCCTGGGTGAGGCAGATGGGGGAAGCTTAGGAAGGACCAATTTTCCTGCCTCCCCTTCCCCTCCGTGTTCTTTGCACATGGGCGTGCAAAGAACCTGTACTTCCCTCTCCCACCCCAGGCTGCAAGGGCAGAGGAGGATCTGAGCTCGGTGGGCTCCTGCACCTGCGCCTTCGAGGTCACTGCTACCTGGCCATCACTCCTTCCCTTCCTTTGTCCATTCCCCTTTCCTGTGGCCCCCACAGCTCCTCCCAGGGTGCTGTACTGAGTCCTGTGCCCAGAAAGCTGAGGACCGGTGGCTTCATGCAAAGGTTAAACTGTGAGGCGAGGGTGTCCTGCTGTCAGGACCCCTGCCCCTGGGAGTTTAGTTAGGACCCCAGAGCTTCTTAAGGAGATATTTATCCCATTCAATATTTTAATAAATAAAGAATGTCTTTTGTTACTCACTGTTTCTTGAACGTTATTTCCTAAGCCATCTGCTAATTTTTCACCAGGGTCCCACACTTTCCCAAAGACTTGCCGTATTGACTCCTCAGATTTTTCAACCGAGTAACTGATGAATTAATAATCCCAAATAATGGTCGGCATTACGGCGCATTAATACACCTCTGTGGCATAAATGAAAGGCAGTGTGTCTATTCAGGGAAGGGGAGAGGTCTCCAGGCTTATTAATTTAGCCGGCGAAATGCGAGTCAGAATTTCAGCCTGAATAAATATCGGGAGTTTGTCTAGGTCCCCGAAGTGTCTGAAAAAGTCCGCTATCGAGAGGCTTGCTTCGAAAGCTTTTAACCTCAGCTTAATTACCACCGGGCTCCCTACCATTTGACTTCCATTAATCCAGATTTGCAGCAGTTTTCCTGCTGTGATTCGTCCAGGTTAAGTGAGTTGTTTTTTTTAAATAATTGTGTCCTAGTGATACCCATGCAGATAAAAGAGAGATGAGGTTGGCTGGGCACCATTCTGTTATAATCAGGCTTTCCCCTGACACTCCTTCTTCTGGGTCACTGGACATCATTCCAACACTGAATCAGTTGAAAAAACAGAGCTGTTGGGAATAGCTGCTCGGTGCTGCAAAGAAAGATCAGCACTGAGACAAAGGATCTTTCAGCAACGCAGCTTTTACTTCCTGGACTGCAGGAGGGGGACTCTCGGCAGCCATCTCGCTGCAAGATACCTGAGTGGGACGTGCTCACAGGCGTGCCCCAGCTCTCCGTTGCTTTTACCTGTTTAGAAAAGTTTTAAGTTCTTAGCCAATCGGGTTTTAGTTTAATAAGGTTTGGCTCCAGCCAACGGAGATCAGACACAGCAGTAAGGACGACTCTAAATGCATAAGGGATACATTTGGGTGTTTTCCTTTGTTCATTGTGCTCTCACGCCATGATGGCTAGCGAGGGTACCCTTCCAACCATTCCTGGTTCCTGCAGGAAAGTGTGATTGACTCCCTTGAATAATTCCATGGGCTGGCCAGGAACTGAAACCCAGGGGTCAGGGATAAGCAGAGACCGTGCCTGGCCCTGTGATGAGGAGCATTGTTGCAGGAGGGGCTCTTCTCCCAGGGAGCAAAGTGAGCAGGGTAGGGGGTGGCTGGGAGGCTGTTCGAGGCCTCCTGTCTGCTGTGTGGGCCCCATGGACTGTGTCCCAAACCAGCTATGTTCTTCAAGCCCACTGAATTTCCCTAAAATTCATGAACTATCCCCTAACACCATCTGTACTTCCTCATCCTCCTTTCTCCTGGGATGAGGGGAATGCAACCATCTGCACCCCACTGTCACGGGGGCTGCCACTCATCACGGGGGGATTCTCCTGTGTCTGCGATGGATACGTGATTCTGCCTTTCATCAGCTGATTTTCAGCAAACCTTCAGAGGGCTGAGGGGCAATTTCCCTTGGTCCCTGCCCCTGGCTGTGTGTCTGCAGTTTTTCCGGCATGGAATCTGCCTTCTCTCATCGGAGCTGCAGCTGTGGTGAAATGGAGGGGGGCGGAATAGACGGTGTGGGGGCTCTTGAACAGCCCGACCAGGGCACCAGGACGCCACCAGGACATAGTGGGCAGAGGGCCTGGGGCTCTGCTGGTAGGCTGAGGTTACTTCCTGGTGTGCAAGGCTTACTAAGCTGCATTTCAATGGCTGGTCTGGGGGCCAGCTGGTGGCCTTGTGGAAGTCAAGTTAGAGGGTTCTGGTTGTGGAAATGGTGGTGCTGGGGGCAGGGGATGCCACGGGGAGCTGCTAGCTTTGGAGCTCTTGCCACCCTGTCTGTCCAGAGCCCAGGGCTGGGAGGCTCAGGGAGGGCAGCAAACTCATCTAGGCCAAGGCTGGCTGCAGGGAAGAGGCCAGGAGGTAGCACCTGTGACCCAGTGGGTCTCCTGCTCCGAGCTGAGCGCCTTGGGTGACCCTTGGTCCTGGAGTCTGGGTCCAGGGAACTTTCCAGCACGCAGCCACTCCAGGAGCAGAAGTCTCTGTCCTGGAGGCTCAGGGATGGGGAGGCTGCCGACGGCAACTTCACTCCTTTGCTTCTTCTAGACTCTCCTTGGAGGATGAGCAATTTCTCTTTTTTGTTCTGATTCTTATTAAAGAAATGTGTCAGCAGACCCCAAAGAAGAAAGGGAAAATGCAAACCCCCTGACACCAGCCCTGAGTGTTGCCTGTGGCAGCTGTGAGCACACCTGGCT
The DNA here is from genome assembly GCF_049354715.1 of Callithrix jacchus. Classification (NCBI taxonomy): domain Eukaryota; kingdom Metazoa; phylum Chordata; class Mammalia; order Primates; family Cebidae; genus Callithrix; species Callithrix jacchus. The sequence continues at coordinate 217,849,628 of NC_133502.1, read as the reverse complement.
TCTCAGATTCCACCGCAGCTCGAGACTGTGCCCCAAGATCAGGCTGGGGTGTCTCTGCGCACGTTCGCTGCCCCCGCACCTCACTTCGACAGCACCTCCTGAGAGTCTGTGCCACCATCCCGTTCTGCCGAACCCTCCCTCCTCTCCCTCTGACTCACACGACGGGCTTGTTCCAGAGCAGAGACTCCTCCCTCCAGGAATGGGCTTCTCTGGTGCGAGGCCAGAGATTCAGAAACAACCGTGTGAAAATTCAGCCTCCAGCAGCAGCCGCAGCACCTGGTGCTAAAAGCAGTGCTGAGGATAGAGACAGAGCCTCAGATGTGTGCGCAGGGGCTCTACCCCTTTCCCTCCCTCTGGCAGTGGCTGAGAGCCCCAGTTACTGCAGTGTCACCAGCGCTGGGGATCATCTGTCTTTCTCATTTCTGAAATTCTGGAGGGTGCATTCTGGAGCCTGGTCATGCCTCACGGTGCTGGGCATCTTTTCCAGGGCTTCCTGGCTGGTGCAGATCCTCTTTTGTGAAGTCACTATTTGTTTTTGGAAACCTTCTGTGAATGGAATTCAAAGATGACTTTATGAAGCTGCCAGGGTTCCCGCGACAAAACACCCAGAACGCATCTCCTCGAGGCGGAAGGTCTCCTCCCCCAGCTCTGGAGGACAGGTGTCTGAGGTTCATTCTGCGGCTGTGAGGGAGAACCCCTCCCAGCCCCCTCTCTCTGGCTCATAGACAGCCACCTTCCCCCGTCCTCACGTGGTCTTCTCTCTGTTCCCGTGTCTCTGTGGACACATTTCCGTTTTTTTCATAAGGAATGAGCATTTTAGATTAGGGCCCACCCTAGTGACCTCTTTTTTTTTTTTTTTTTTAGATGAAGCCTTGCTCTTGTTGCCCAGGCTGGAGTGCAATGGTGCAATCTCAGCTCACAGCAGCTTCTACCTCCTGGGTTCAAGCAATTCTCCTGCCTCAGTCTCCCGAGTAGCTGGGATTAAAGGCACCAGCCACCATGCCTGGAAATTTTTTGTATTTTTAGTGGAGATGGGGTTTCTCCATGTTGGTCAGGCTGGTCTTGAACTCCCAACCTCAGGTGATCCACCCGCCTTTGCCTCTCAAAGTGCTGGGATGACAGGCGTGAGCCACTGCACCTGGCCATAACCTTATTTTTACTTGTTCTCCTTAGTTAAGATTTGATCTCTGAATGAGGTCATGTTCTGAGATGCTGAGGGCTATTACTCCAACACTTGAATCTGAAGGCACATAACTCAACCGTGACAGTGACCAAGACCAGACCCTGGTAGGACAGTCCATGCCCACAGGTGCAGGTGCAATTCACCTGCACGGCCAGCATGCCAGCCCAGCACCCTGGAGCACACCCAGCATGCCAGCCCAGCACCCTGGAGCACACCCAGCATGCCAGCCCAGCACCCTGGAGCACACCCAGCACCCTGGAGCATGCCCAGCATGCCAGCCCAGCACCCTGGAGCACGCCCAGCATGCTAGCCCAGCACCCTGGAGCACACCCAGCACCCTGGAGCATGCCCAGCATGCCAGCCCAGCACCCTGGAGCACCAAGTGCTGGTTACGGGGCTCGCCTCCTGGCCTTGAAGCCTTCATTGAGGTCCTCACACTCCTCTGATGCCCTTTCTATCCCAAACACCTTCTGCTTGCTTCCATCACTCCAGAGGCTAACACAGTTAGCACCTGCGCAGGTGAGCGGTTCAGGACTAAAGAGTGAAAACGCCATCTGGGAAACTTGATTTTTGGTGGATTTGAGGTTTTTGGCTGTGATCATGATTCCTGACTGCCCAAGTGATTGGATCAGCTCTGAGGATAATCTAATCCCGGAAGATGTAGGTCAGCCAGGCCATCCGCCATGCTGCCAGGGCTGTGGGTTCCTCAAGGTCTCAGGAATAACAGGGCCCCCATGCCTGTCTCCTCTGCAGGGTGAGGCCCTCGGCCCCGAAGGTGCGGGCAGCAGGAGTGCTGGTCTGGAGCCTGCATCGTCCTCTTGGCCCCCTCAGGTGGGCAGAAACTGCTGCTGCTCCCCTCGGGCCAGGGAGGAAGCTGGGAGGACAGATCCCATCCCCGCCGCCTGCAGACCCTTCTTTTGACCTGCCAAAGCCAGAGACCTAGGCTTGATTTTAAATAATGCAATTAAAAATTCCACCTCTGAAACATGGTAATTGTAATCTGTCTCATCTCTAAGTGTAATTATATTAAACTCCAATTTTCCCTCAAATATGCATTCTAATTCAATTTTCCTTTTTTTCTCTTCTTAACCAAATCTATTATCATTCCCTCAGTTAAATTATGCTTATTTAATCTTTAATAAGACCTTTTGCTGGCAATCAGATGTTTTAAATTAATGCCCCCAAGCCCTGGGGAGTGTTGGGGCTTGGCTCCCTGCACTTCTGGGGGAGGGAAGGGGGTACAGAAGCTGTGACTCCTGGGTCTCCGTCTCAGGGCTTCCTCCTGCACCTCCTGCCTGTGGGGTCCCTGCCAACCATGTGTTTCCTTGGGAGGAGAAGACAGCCTTCGAACCAGACAGGGGTCCCCTGGGGTTCAACTCGCAGGGGAACGGAGTCCACCCCAGCCTTCCAGTTACCCCCATGGGGGCCCAAAGAACATCCCCTTCCCCCACCGGCTGGGAAACAGTCAAGCCCTGCAGAGCCTTTCGGCCTCCGCTCCCTCAGAGGCAGACCCCCCTCAAAGGGAAAGTAATTCTTGCAGAACCCTAGCGCCGACCTCAGTAATTCTCATTAGAACACCATTTGTTAGGCTGAAGTCCCTTCGGTTTATAGCTTTTCTGCAGCCACCAAGTCAAATGGATGCACGAATTAAATGCAAGAATAATCGGCAGAGCTAAAGAAAAGCCAGCCCGCCCTAGTCACGCCCTAGGCTTAGACACTGGCAAGGCTTGAGCCAAAGGAATTGTTTCCAGGGCAGGACGCGGTTTGGGGCTGCTCTTGTTTCCACCGCCCCGAGTAGGCCGGCTCATTCCTTGCCAGGTGCTTCTGCTGAGGACCCCTGTGCTGCAGCTGTGGGTCCCTGGCCCCCATGCCTCCTCCTTCCTGCACGGAGCCTCAGCTTGTAAGTTTCCCACTGGTACCAGCATAACCACAGCCTAGGTATGGTGAAGACTTCAGTCATCACGGCTGGCTGGGGGATGGAGAACAACTTCACACAGACCTGTGAGGGCCTCCTGAGCCCCTCAGCCTCTCCTGAGCTCCTGCTCCCCCTCCTGGAGGGGTGCCCAGAAAGGGAGGGGGACAGGAGCACTGGGGTGCTGCCTGCCTGGACACCTCCAACAGGACATGGGACAGCTCGCATTCCAGCATGAAGTGGTTGGGTCCAGATCTGCCCTTTTGTCTGGGAGGAGACTGGCCCCAGGCCTCGGGAGCTTACCCAGTGCCATCCGCTGTTACAGGCAGGCAGCCCAGAGTTCAGGCCGCCTGTTCCCAGCCACTCGGGCTTGTAGCCAGGTTCCAGCCTCCCTGGCCCTGGCTTGCCTGCTCCCATGGCAGCGTCAGGGTTCAGGTGCCTGGAGTCCCATGGACACCAATCAGTGGGGACTTGCTGGGTGACCCTCCAAGAAAGCCAGCGGGGACAGGGACACAGAGGCAGGCCCAGATGATCCTTCTAGCCTCCGCTTCCCTGACCACAGATCGGACCTCCTGAGAGTGACCACGGCCAGCACCATGCTCGGCACAGCAGACCCCCAATGAGTTCATTCATTCACTCACTCATTCACACAGGATGAGTTCATCCATTCACCCATTCATTAACGCAGTCACTCATTTGTTCATTCCCAAGCTCACTCAAGAGAGTCAAATACCAGAATATTATTGTCAAGCTCTTTACCATTGAAGTGTTGCTCACGTAGATTTCATCGTGTCAGAATCTAAGGATTTATTTAACATAGGCTAAAGTTTATTCTTGCTACTTCTGTGAACACAGAGGAGTCACGGCTGGGTCTGGAGAACCTGACACCATTCCAGAGAGGATGGGGTCTCTGCAGCCTCACTGATGGCTCCTCACGGCCTGCCTGGAGACCTGTGTGCCTCGCTCAGAGGCTCTTCCATTTAGTGTGTGGCCACGGCTCACCTTGAGGGTTTGCAGGGGCCACCGTGATGTCCCTGCGTGCCTCTGTCTCTGCACCTCCACATCCCACAGCCTCCAGGACGACTGGACTTGTCCCAGCCTTGCAGATGGAAAAGGATAAACATGTTGCTCCCCATTTGTAGCACCCCACAGGCTAATATGGGGGAGATAACCAGACAGCAAAGACCCACAACCCAGCTGGACAGGGGAGCTGGGAGCAGCAGTGAGTATGCGTCACCACAGGGCACGCCAGGGTGGCCCAATATGGCCACTGCTCAGCCTCGCTCATGCCCCTTCCAGGAGGAGCCCCAGACAGCTTCCCCAGTCCAGGAGGGAAAACTGTGGGGCAGGCCAGAAGCTCTGGTTTCAGGCGGATTTTCCTCTGAAAGCCTTCACCGATGTGCTAAGGCTCACCCAATTGCTCAGAAGTGACTTCCTTTATGGAAAGGCAAATGATTGTAGGTGTTGACCAATCTACAAAACACCAGGCTGCCGGGCACCACAGCCCAGCCAGGTGGACGTCAGACTCACCACCCCGGTTTGATGCCCCAGCCTGATGCCATGCACCTCTATACACCGCGTCTTAAAACATACTTAACTCCCAAACAAAGACGATCCTCTAACATCACAAAAGCATTCCGTGTGCCCCTGAAAACACACTAACCCTTTCCCAGGAGAGGATGCGAAGTCCTCTGGTGACAAAAACACACTAACGTGTTCCCAGGAGAGGATGCGGCAGAAATGCGGACACAAAGTAAGGATACGTAGAAGCTGCGCTCTGATGGCCAGGCACGGTGGCTCACGCCTGTAATCCCAGCACTTTGGGAGGCCGAGGCGGGTGGATCACGAGGTCAAGAGATCGAGAACATCCTGGTCAACAAAGTGAAACCCCGTCTCTACTAAAAATACAAAAAATTAGCTCGGCACGGTGGTGCGTGCCTGTAATCCGAGCTACTCAGGAGGCTGAGGCAGGAGAATTGCCTGAACCCAGGAGGCGGAGGTTGCGGTGAGCCGAGATCGCGCCATTGCACTCCAGCCTGGGTAACAAGAGCGAAATTCCGTCTCAAAAAAAAGGAACTACACTCTGAAGTCGACACGGGGAGATGAGGAACTACACTCTGAAGTCGACATGGGGAGATGAGAGGGAAGGGAAGGTTTGCTCTGTGTGTACGGTTATGTATTTATGCACAAAAACACGTTAATAATAAATAAGGATATATATAATTCACCATCCTGACAATCACAGTCCCTGTTTCTCTGAAGACCCCGAGGGCACAGCTGGGGCTCACAGTCACCTTTCCTCCCATGCGGTGCTCCCGTTTCCTCGGCGGTCAACTCAGCCAGTCCTGCTGTTTCACCTGGTGGGGAGACCAAACCTTCATTCGTGAAGGGTCTGGGCCATCTGCAGTCCTGCCTGGATTGGGTTGTAATTTCCCACGGCAACACTCAGACACACTCTATGGGAGCTCCTGCTTTCCAGACACACTTTCCTCACCTCCCTGTCGTGCAGTGGGCAATGCCTTCTTGCTAGTCGGGATCCATTTCCCTGGCCTGGATAGAAATCCCTTCTTAGCCTGTTGACTGGGAGACAGGAGGAGTCCAAGGTGGCCAGGCAGCAGGCTGGACTTCCAGGACAGTCGCGATTGTCTTGTCCCCTCGTGGAAGCATTTCTCCCTCTGGAACTAAGACTTCTAGGCCGGCAGAGCATACAGTCATGGGAGCAGGAAGCAAAAACATTTGCTAGCAGGTCACTAGGGGTGATGGCGAGTGCTGCCCCTCCATTTCCACCCCTCGGTTCGTGGACCCATGAGTCCTGGCTGTGGGAGAGACAGTTGCCCATGTTGGACACTGATTCAGAGTAGAGACTGCCCTGGGAGCCTCTCCCAGCCCCTGGAGGCACCATCGCCATCAAAAGGCCATTCCTGGCCAGGCATGATGGTTCATGCCTATAATCCCAGCACTCTGGGGGGCTGAGGTGGGCAGATCACAAGACATCTAGACTGTCCTGACCAGCATGGTGAAACCCCGTCTCTACTAAAAATACAAAAATTAACTGGGTGTGGTGGCGCATGCCTGTCATCCCAGCTACTTGGGAGGCTGAGGCAGGAGAATCGCTTGAACCTGGGAGGCGGAGGTTGGCGGTGAGCTGAGATCGTGCCACTGCACTCCAGCCTGGGTAACAAGAGCAAAACTCCTTCTCAAAAAAGAAAGGCCATTCCCCAGCTCTCTGAAGCCCACTGCTGCAGGATGGTGGGAATCTCATGAGCACAGGTTCCTGGCTGTGAAGGGAGTGCCTCGACCCGGAGCAATGTCCTGTGGAAAAGGCGCTCTCCAAATTCAGAGATGGTGGCACTCCCAGGAAAGCTGCCCTGGATGTCAGCTCCAGGTCCCACGCACACACAGCATCCTTGGGCACAGAGCTCTTCCTGCTCAGCACCCAGGACCCAAGGACTTGACTTCACAGGCTTCTGTTATGGGGTGTGTCCAGCCGGCAGGCCCCTGAACCCAAGGGGATGCTCGGACCTGAGCGCTCTCTTGGAGGCCACTTCCTGAAAGGAACAGCAGGGCCCTGGCCTGGTTGGAGAAAGAAGAAATGAAGACGCAGTGGGTGGGAACCCCACGAACCCATCAGCGTATTAGGAGGCAGCAGCCAATTTAGGAAAAAGGATGAACGTCAGAGTCCTTTCTGTGTTCTGTGCCCGGGTCCCCGGCGCGGAGAGGCAGACGCTCCGTCTGTGAGTGTTCCTATCTGCATTACTGCAACATTTACATGTAGATATTATTTTAATTGCAAAAACATAGTAACCAGCCCATAAAATAATTAAAAGTGCTTTGTAAATTGTGACATCCCAATACTGCAGAGTGATTATTTAAATAGCGGGTCTAATTGTGACTGTAATTCACATTCAATAGACGGCCAGACATTTTTCAAATGAATGAAAATGTTCTGTAAAATCAACTCATTACGTAAGAGCCACACACCACGAACTTGCTGTTACACCATCATCATCTGTCTAGAGGAGGCGCAGGTGGGAAGGGCGGGACGTGTTCCTTCGGCACCTCACACTGCACTTGCCCCAGGGGCCGGGGACTCTCTCTGACCTGGGAGCAGATGACAGAGTGGCTGAGGAGCAGCAGTGAACGTTCAAGTTTCTGTCTGATGAGCAAAAGGAAATGGAAATCTTCTATAAATAGTTACCATTCCACAGAAGCAGGAATAACAAGGCCTCAAATATTGTTTCAGGCCAGTGACACCGAAAACGTGGGACCCCGGCTCAAAGGAGGAAGAATTTCAGGTCAGCGACAGCAATGCATTGACCCGGGTGTGGGGTCCCTCGAGTGCGGGGCCTGTGTGCTGCACGGACTCGATGGGGTAGCCACAAAGCTGGAATGAGCCCACAAAGCTGCTGAGAATCTGCCTGAGATACCACAGACAACCTCATTTCATCAGGGCCCAAGGCACCGGGTTTTGGTGTGTGGCACTAACACCAGTGAAACTCCAAGCTTGTGCATATGTCTGTGTGTGTGTTGGGGATTTGTGTGAGCAGGCCTGTGTGCATGTATGTGTGTGTTCATGTCTGCATCTGCACGTGTGTGGATGTGTGCATGCCCATGTGTGCCTTTGTATATGTGAGTGTGTTCATGTGTGCATGGGAGTGTACACCTGCGTGTGTGTGTGGCTCTGTGTGTGTGCATACCTGTGTGCGTGCCTTCGTATATGTGAGTACATTCGTGTGTGTGAGTGTGCAGCTGCATGTGTGTGTAGATGTGTGTGGCTGTGTGTGCCTTTGTGTATGTGTGTGTGAGTGTGCATCTGCATGTGTGTGTGTCTTTGTGGATGCCTGAGTGTGCCATGCATGTGTGTGGCTGTGTGTGCCTTTGTGTATGTGTGTGTGTGAGTGCATCTGCATGTCTGTGTGTCTTTGTGGATGCCTGAGTGTGCCATGCATGTGTGTGTAGATGTGTGTGGCTGTGTGTGCCTTTGTGTATGTGTGTGTGTGAGTGTGCATCTGCATGTCCATGTGTCTTTGTGGATGCCTGAGTGTGCCATGCATGTGTGTGTAGATGTGTGTGGCTGTGTGTGCCTTTGTGTATGTGTGTGTGTGAGTGTGCATCTGCATGTGTGTGTCTTTGTGTGTGTGTGCACCTGCATGTGTGTGTAGATGTGTGTGGCTGCCTTTGTGCATGTGTGTGTGTGAGTGTGCACCTGCATGTGTGTGTGTCTTTGTGTATGTGTGTGTGTGAGTGTGCACCTGCATGTGTGTGTAGATGTATGTGGCTGTATGTGACTTTGTGTATGTGTGTGTGTGTGAGTGTGCACCTGCATGTGTGTGTAGATGTGTGTGGCTGTGTGTGCCTTTGTGTATGTGTGTGTGAGTGTGCATCTGCATGTCCATGTGTCTTTGTGGATGCCTGAGTGTGCCATGCATGTGTGTGTAGATGTGTGTGGCTGTGTGTGCCTTTGTGTATGTGTGTGTGAGTGTGCATCTGCGTGTGTGTGTCTTTGTGTGTGTGTGTGCACCTGCATGTGTGTGTAGATGTGTGTGGCTGCCTTTGTGCATGTGTGTGTGTGAGTGTGCACCTGCATGTGTGTGTGTCTTTGTGTATGTGTGTGTGTGAGTGTGCACCTGCATGTGTGTGTAGATGTATGTGGCTGTATGTGCCTTTGTGTATGTGTGTGTGTGAGTGTGCACCTGCATGTGTGTGTGTGTCTTTGTGTATGTGTGTGTGTGAGTGTGCACCTGCATGTGTGTGTAGATGTATGTGGCTGTATGTGCCTTTGTGTATGTGTGTGTGTGTGAGTGTGCACCTGCATGTGTGTGTAGATGTGTGTGGCTGCGTGTGCCTTTGTGTATGTGTGTGCGTGAGTGTGCATCTGCATGTGTGTGTCTTTGTGGATGTGTGTGCGTGAGTGTGCATCTGCATGTGTGTGTCTTTGTGGATGTGTGTGTGTGAGTGTGCACCTGCATGTGAGTGTGTGTTGTGGAGCTACACCATCCTCACTCGGGATGAGGGGGTCCCCTTCCAGAATGGAATGCCTTCTCAGTTGCCCTGCTGGGCCCAGTCCTGACCCCTCCCTGCCCGGCCTTGCCTCCAGGTGGGGCCCTGCTGCTTGCTGGGCTCCTTCAGCCCCGGCTGGCTCCTCACAGGCGATGGCAGCACCTGCTCTCCAGGCCTGGTTCCGTGGCTTCCGTCCCTGTGGCCCCTGAGGCAGAGCCTCACCCCAGCCAGGCTGACCTCGGGCAGGGGCTGCAGCCTGTACCTATGCAGGAAGGGCCTGTGAGCTTCTGGGCGGTGCTGGTGGCTGAGGGGCCCAGGCTGTGCCTGCCAATGCACCTGCCCTGCCCGGCCCTCCCCCCAGGAGAAGCAGCCATCCCGCTGGAGGAGCCTGGGGCCGTGCAGCTGCTCCAAATGCTCCTGGACAGTGTCTGTCCTCTCTGCGGCCGAGGAGCGACTGCCACCCAGTAACTTGGCTCTGCCTCCCTGTTCAGGGAAAGCTGGTACCTTGTTAGAAGAAACAGGTTTTAACCAGATATTTCTCACAGCCCTGCTTCCCGTGGATCACTGGTCGCTCCTCAGGGTCACAGAGCCTTGAAGCAATGCCGGGCATGGATTGGGAGCCCCTCGGCCTGCCAGGGAGAAATGGCTCCCCTGGGGGCTGGGTGCCCCCACCACAGGCCGGCTGAATCCGCCTACATGTGCCCCTCGGGTCCCTGGTGACACGGAGCTTCAGGGAAAAGTCAGCAGACAGGAACAGGAAGTGAGGATCTTGCCTGCGACACACAGCATAGTGGGAACCATCACCCACCTGGCTGAGCCTCGGTTTCCCCATCTATGTGAAGGCCACAAGGCCTCTCACCCACACCCCTCCTCAGGATGTGGCCAGCCTCTCCTCTCATCCCAGTCACTGTGAACCCCGAGACCACACCCGCAAAGGGGCCCCAGCCCAACACTGAAGGACACCAGAACCCCCAGAGAGCAGAGCCCTCACCAGAAGCTCCTTTCTTTAAAAAAAAACCCCTTTTAAAACATTTTCAGTCACTCGATCAAAAGTAAAATTTGCCCATCTAATTTATTTAACTTTCACCCAAACTTAGACATGAAATGTTTTATTAATATTTTCTATCATCCTTACAAGTTAAACCAGCCATGAAAATTACCTTCAACAGAAAAAAAAGTGTTGAAAATGTGTTCATTTCTAGGAGTCGCACAGCAGCCCTCCTTTGGCAGTTTAATCAGAAATGACGGAGGGATGCTCAAATATGTTTTCTCAGATACAAATATTAAAATTCTTAATTAATGTCAGCCAGGCCCAGAAGAAGCTGTTCACAGCACATGGAACCGGAGGGCTCCCGGGCCGGCCTCAGGACCCAGGCTCGGTGCCTACTCCGGAGCCCCAGGCAGAGCAGGAAGAATCGCCCGAGGCCACCTGCAGGCCCCTGGCAGCCCTGGGTGTGCTGGGATTCCACGTGTCCTCCGTGGGTGACGGAGGTGAGGAGGACGCTTAGACGCGCTGTCCACACCTCCCTCCATCCCATCCTTCCTGCTTCTCTCTCTCCCTTTCTCAATCCTTCCTTCCTTCCTTTCTTCTTTTAAATTCTTATTGACTGTTCTTCCAAGAGACCTCATATCCTAGACTATGGGAACCCAAATACTAAGGGTGCTGAGTTTTCTTTTTATTTTTTTTTGAGATGAAGTTTCCCTCTTGTTGCCCAGGCTGGAGTGCAGTGGCGTGATCTCAGCTCACCACAACCTCCACCTCCCGGGTTCAAGCGATTCTCCGGCCTCAGCCTCCTGAGTAGCTGGGATTACAGGCGTGCACCACCATGCCCAGCTGATTTTGTATTTTTAGTAGAGATGGGGTTTTTCCATATTGGTCAGTCTGGTCTCAAACTCCCCACCTCAGGAGGTCTGCCTGCCTAGGCCTCCCAAAGTGCTGGGATTACAGGTGTGAGCCACCGCGCCCGGCTGGGTGTGAGTATTTTCAGCAGAAATGAAAATGCCCTCCCTAGGCTGCATTGAGCTTTGTGGGTCGGTATGACTGAAGGTCCCCTGCCCCTCTGAGCTCATGCAGAGGGAGCCGCTGCCTGTGGGCCCCACGTGACAGCTGGGCGTGCCCAGGAGGGCCTCTGACCAGCTCACAGGTGTCTCCAGGCCGGGTGCTGGGGTGGGGAGCGGGGGTGCCCAACCCAAAGTGGATCCGAGCTCTGAGGCAATCTGGTCCCGAGAGTCAGGCTGTGTGGCGTCTGCATGGAAAAGGCAACAGACGGGAGCAGGAGCCTCTACAGACTGTAACGCCCCTGCCTGAGCCTGTGGGCGGCCCCGCATGAAGGCTGTCAGTGTGACATTGTCCTTGGTGGGCAGAGAGGCCCGGGGTGTCCACAGAGCCAGCTCTCCAGGCCTCTCTCTTTCATCCGGGACACTAGGACCCGGCCCGCAGCCACAGGGGGTCTGGGAGGCTCCGAGTTGGCCACTGAAGTGCCGGCCCGAGTTTCATGTGCGTGAAATTTGGCAGGTATCTAGGTGGGGGGACTGCTGGGGGCCTGTCTACTTCTCCTGCTAAAAGCTGGGCCCTTGAGGGCCCTGGATCTCCATCTCCAGAGACACCCAGAACCTTCCCCCAGGGCACCTGGGCGACAAAGCAGGTGGGAGAGACACGGCACGTGTGCAGGGCTTTGAAGGAGGAATTATTTTCTTCCTGAGTAATTCCCGTTACGTTCCCGACTCTCAGCTTCTGCCGGGTTTATGAACGGATACCTTCCCCCCTGAAATGCCATAAAAGGCAGTTTCCCACGTTGTCTATCTTTTCACGATTGCGTTATGGAGGAACAGCGGCCTCTGCACCCGGGCCGCTCCTCCGCGGAAATAAAGCATGTGGTCCTTGGCACCTCTCCGCCCCTGGAGTCGTGCCCAGGAACTGAGGAACAGGCAGATACGCAGCTGTCTCCCCCTCCCCAAGCATCTGATGCCCCCCGCCCTGGGTGTGGTCCCAGAGAGCAGGCTGGGACAGACTCCACAAGCAGCCAATACCCC